>NW_028219991.1:0-35058 GCF_045865225.1 Trachurus japonicus | reverse complement strand
GCTCTAGTCTAAATCATAAACTACAGTATAATGTTATACACTGTTTTTACAGCTGTTTAATTATTATTATTAATCAATTCTAAATGAAAAGACAGGACAGTTTCAACACTGTTTCAACTTTATTATCACTGACATTCAAATTAATGATGCAGCAGCACAGATGCTTCATTTAAACTAGCAAAGAATTAAGGCTAGCTTAAATTGATACATATACATTATTATAGTAAACCCAGCTATTTAAGGTAATAATACATGACTCACCATTGTTAGATATTATCATTTGTCAGGTCATAGTGGACGTACTTTCTCAGAAATCTAATATTGGCCAGGCTATGGCTATTCAAAATCATCCATGTTACCTTCCAACAAATAGAGAGAGTAATAATAATAATAACAATAATACTACATTCTATTTATAAGCCTTTCAAAAACATGGTCCCCTTACAAGGCAGCCTAAAAAAGAAAAGAAAAAAGCAACATAAAAATATATCAATGAAATAAATAAAGGGATATCTTCCTCCAAAGAAAACTCTTATGCAACATTTTTTTATGCTTGTTACTCCAGGGAGATAATATTTTATCTATTTTTTCATGAATGGAGCATTCTTCAGAGCACACACAGTCTGTCCTGGCACTCCTGCCGTCACTATCTCAGCCGCTCACGAGGTTCATGACTCATGTCTGAGTGGCATGCTGCTTATCGGGATGATCGTGACCGGGTGCTTTAAAATGTTGCTGTGACATTACAACAGTGTGGATAAGTAAAATAATAAACCTTCCCTCTCCAACAAGACTGAACACAGCGAGATTTTTGCGCTCTGAAGCGTTAAGAGGGCGAGTATAGACTGATGATGACACCAGTGTTCCTCAAAGAGCTGGGCACATGTCTTGTTGTTTGCATTTTAGCTTCACTTACCCAATATGAGGGCAGACTTTTCAAATTAGACTTGATGTTGATTTTCATTTGTAGGGTTTCTGAGATTTACAGAAAAATTCTAAATGGTGGCCTCGAACATTTTGGTCATGCAGGAGGAAACTATTCTGATGCTCATCTGAAGTAGGCTTAAATACAGCATCATTGTCAACACTGTTGGATCTGGTACAAACCTGCTGCTGCCACTGATTTGAATAATGATGAATATTCATTTACATCAGGTGCCTGCAAAAAGCTGCCTTTTAGTGTTTATCAATGCACCTAAATGATGTACCAAACACATACAACTATGGATGGATGGTCCAAAACGTTACACTAGATTAAACTGTTCAACTATTCTAACTTTTCTTCCGTCCCTTTGCTGACTCTGTTTCTTCTGATGATGGGTTTCATGATGTTGACTACCCATGAAACCCACAGCTGCTTTACACATACCAAAAATACAAGGATCTCATTGGTTTCCCCAGTAAATGGTGTGATGGTTTCGTTGCTTCCAGCCTTGTAAATGTTTTTTTTTTCCAAAAGGGTGGACACGTGGCTCTACTGAAACTGCAGTAAAGACCGGCAGGAAACCATCTGGTAACGAATCTGCATAACTTTGCAAAAATTAAAATACCGGGAGCTATGTTTTAGCGTAGCGTGTTTCGCATGTTTACTGAATGATTCATGGTCCTCTGAAGATGATGAGTAATGATCTCCTTTTGCTTCATCTTCAGGTTAAAATAAGAGTTTTTTGACGTTTTATTGAAGCTACAGCTTTACTTTACAGCTGCAGATGGTGCATGCGGTGTGTATTTTTTCCCTCTCTCTCTCTCTCATTCACACACACTGACAACCACACTGTATTTGCCAGTTGAATGTGGTATTTCCTCCTGTCTGAATCATGGGCAGACTGAGCGTCTTGGCTCAGCCGGAGTGGCTATGTGACTAGTGTCAGGTCCACCACCTACAGCTCTGCCTCACTGATACTTATTCATTCATCCTCACACACACACACACTGATACACCCTTGCATAGGACTCCTGACAGGTTTACCTCAGGACTCACCTGGTCGGCCACTGAAACTCATAAACATACACTTTGCATTCTAACTTGCATATTGTTGTCAGGCATATATTGGTCATCTTTACCTAAGCATTTCATTTTATTGTCCCTTCCATGCATAACTTGTTTTTATCCTCCTGTTGTTGCACTGTATTTTACAACTTTAATCAGTGGTGTGCTAACAACAGTTGCCTAAAGTAGACCTGCATGCTGCGCGTGTGTTTATGTGTGTGTGTGTGTTTAAGCTCTGTGGGAGAGTGGAGCTGCTGCGTCAGGCGTATGAATGGTACATGGGCAGGCAGCGCTAAGCCAGCTGCTCCACAAATAGCTGCCTAATGCTACGCTGATGCAGGATTGTGTGCGTTCCCAATCAGCCAGGTTAAAGGTATAAAAACAGAGTAATGCAGACTGGAGCAGTTGGTCAACAAAGATCAGGTGTCTTACTTTTTATTTGTGAAGAGCATTAAAAAACAAAGGCCTAGCGATATCTCACCAGAGTCTGCACACTTTCTATCATACACAGATTAGTCATCACCAGGTGACCCGGCGACGTGTCTCACTCTCTATCCTTGTCGCTCCAGTCATGACTCAGCAGCTCGTCCTCGTCTACCTGATTAGCTCTACCTTATTAGCTCATGTCATGTGTCCCATGTCCCATTTGAGATTATTTTAATCTTGTCTGTGTGCTCTGTATACATGCATACACACACACACACACACACACACACACACACACAAACATGATTTCTTCGACCCATGTATGATACAGCCCATCAAGAACAATAATCCCTGGGGGCAATTACCGGTATGCAATATTTGCATGGGATATATGGGGAATGATTGATGTGATTGACTCAACTAATTGGAGGAAATAAACTGACATTATATAACAATTCAGAATAAAAAAGTATTTGCAAGAGAGCATAATTACCACATGAAAAGAGGACTAAGTTGAATCAGTTAGCTAAAAATATGGATATAGGCTACGTTAAAAGGCTAAAGCCATAAACCCCCACTAACCCCAAGCATCAGCTAATGGAGCTTCAGTTATTTAGTTGAAAGAGATATACTAATGAGTATTCTAATGGATCGACACTTTGCAGTGGTTAGCTACAATAGCTGGCTTAAGGTAATGGCTAATAGTTGAGATAGTTGATGAATAAAAGGCCAAGATATGGCTGATATTGTTGGTTTGAAACTTTTAGCTTCCTTGGCACAAAGTTGTACAAAAACACTGTGGTTAATTTTTGTCTTAACAATATCCACCGGATACACTCTAATATCTCTGTGAACAAGACCGGGAACCATTGGCCTACATAGATATCTGTTGTGTTGCATCATTGTCTGTAATGGGACGTATTTATGTCTTTATGGCTGTTGCGCATCAGTTAACACATTCATTTCTCACACATTAACATCCCCTTGTAAAGACGTCATGTCACACACACAGGTCTGCAGGTGGAAGTTTACTGGTTCAAATGAGGACTGTCGGAATTTTTTCCACACTGGTCTGAGCCAACCAGGCTATACATTTCATCTGGGGTCAAATTTCATTCTGTAGTTTTTTTATCAACGCTTTGGATTTCTTCTTGGCCTTATTAGGATTCAGTCACATCATGTTATTGGTTTGTCATCATCATTGATGCCTTAAAGCTGGCACAATGCAATACTTCAATTAAACAGCTTTGGAATAATTGTAAGGGTTTAATGACTTGTAACTTGTTCAGGGAGAATGGAGGCTCTCTGCCTTCCACCTTGCGTCTCTTGTCCAAAAAATAAACCATGCAGAGCCTCCAACCCGTGTAGCTCTCATATCGGCAGCACCACAATACAGACGCATGCAGAACATATTACCATAGTCTCTTAACGGATAAGACTTCACTAATATACACATCGTAACACATATGATAAATAGCCTAACGTTATCTTTCAATCCATGGATTGCTTTCTCGCCGGCTTCATTGAATACAAATGCACATGGCCGGGAGGAGGGTTAGCAAAACAGTGAAAAAACAACCGGACTTGCATAGTTCCCCTTTAATTGTCTGTTTGTTGTATGAACGTGAATGAATACGTACATATGCGCTCATGTTGACCTTGATTTTCCAGTTTTATTAGGAATTGCCTCACCTCACAATGGAGCAAAAACTCCTTTCTCTGTGTGCAGAGGCCATTGATGGGGAGGTTGTGCGCTGAATGGTGAAGTCATTCAGCGGGCCTTGAATGGAGCAGAGCAGATTAAATAGACCCTGTGTTATCCCTGATTACGCTGGCACTGACATAAAGGCCCTTTTACGTTTACAGTTCCATCACTGTAACAAAAATAGTCCTACAAGAGTGAGTCAGACCAACGCTTGCTGTGTGTCACGCCTATTAGTAGATTATTGATTTCACTGACTGCATCTGTTTTCACTGCTTTCATGAGCTATTATTTATTTAAACCTTTATTTTAACTCGTTGGTCACTGAGGTATTACAGGTACAAAAGTATAGCGTGAAGTCAGAATGAAGTTCTTAGTTCTCCTGGGGGCAAACTGAAAATTTACACATCCTCTACCCACATGTGTTTTTTACATGTCACTTTTTTGCTCATTTATTTTTTAAATGTTTAAAATTCCAACACTTAATCAGAGTTCTTGGTGCTTGAGACTCTGGGCCCTTATAAGCATATAGTCTCCAGTGTGTAGCCTACACTAAAATAATATTTAGAGGCAAATAAGCAGCTAACAAAATAATAGTTTCATCTCTCTCAACAATTAGGTGTGGTTTTCTTCCAGGATGCTCTCAGTCCAGTGTTTATTCTTTCCATGTTTCCCCCCCCATGACCCTGGGGCAGCACAGTGGTTAGTGGTTGTGCAGTGCAGTGGTTAGCGCTGTTGCCTCACAGTAGGGGTAGGGTTAGGGTGTGTTTCCTCCATCCAGACATGCAGGGTAGCCTAATTGGCGACTCAGATGGTTGAAAGAATGTGAGCGTGATTGATTGTTAGTCTTTATGTGTCAGCTCTGCTTAAAGTGTGCTGCACAAAGATGCACATTTGGAGGCATTTTATTTGTCGCTTCCTGTAGAGTGGAAACAGACAACAGGAAGTCTACTGAGGGACACTGGGATGAGAAGCACAGAGGGTCCTTGGCTGAATTTGAAACCAGGATGTTGTGGTTACATGGACTGATCTTTAAACTGCAGGGAGCCGTGGATGCCCCGCCTTAAAGACGCCCCTATAAAAATGTAGTTAAAGGGTAACTATGCAAGTCCAGTCACTTTTTTTTTTTTTTCTTTTTTTTTTTTTTACAGAGCTCCCCATACAAAGTGCATATTTTCACTGTTGTAAAAACTCACCGATTTTGCACGCTTGGTTTTGCTGGGTGGAAGGCAGTCAGCTTCCCTTCTCTCCAAAACAAGTCTTTTAAGGTAAAAGTCTTACATAGTTCCCCTTTAATTTTACAACTGAACCCTGTCTACACTGGAACTGCACCCAGAACTTAAATAACATTTAACAAGAAATGTGTAATTATTAGTTTGAACAGGAAAATTGGGTAATGGTGTTGTAATGGTGCCGTGTGATGCTCCATCATCTGTGTTGCTTTGGTTCTGCAGAGCCTGCTGCTGATGTTGGTTTTCATCATCCACATGTGGAAAGAGGAAGTACTGTAATAATGTAAATTCTTCAAAGTGTGAGAGGCTGGGTGTGGGAATCCAACACAAAAAGATCCAAATCTTGCTGAATTTGACTTAAGAGACATCTCACACTAACAACTTGGCAGCAGATCTTAACATCATTCCCACTTGGCTGAAATAGAAGTGACAGGATTAGCGGCTGGACTGAAAAAAGAGTTAAATCTGAAAAGAGGAAGTGTTGCCAACACGGTTTCAGTGGCTCCGTGTGCTCCCTGACGTTATTAGAAAACAGCAGCTTACTTCCTGTTATATCGCTGTCCTGACTCTTTGCAAAGCCTCACCAAGTTAATGGGTTAGAGACAGCTGACTAATAGGATCATCCCAGGCTGCAGACATGTTAACGCAAGGATGAACAAGAGGAGAAGGTGAGACAGGACGGCAGAGAGGGAAGGAGAGAAGAGGAACAAAGAAAGGAATGAGGAGTAAGAGGCAAGGTTGAAAAAAAGTAAAAAGAGGAAGATGGGAGCGACGAGATGCTAAGGCAAGGAAAGGAGGGAAAAGATGGAGAGAAAAGAAGGCAAAAGGAGGGGAGGGCGTGAGGAAAGAAGGGATGAAGAAAAAGTTGGATGTACAGGGGGAAAAAAGCAGCTACTCGAGCAGAGTCACGTCCACCTGAAAATGCCCTCTTCTCATCCCTCCTCCTCCAGCTCCTCTCATCCTCTCTCTGTTTCTCTTTCCTCTTCCCTTCACATGAATAATTGATCCCAGAAAGTGATGATGTGTGGAGGCTCACGTAGTCTCAGAGAGGCAGAGTGGGAAGAAAAGCCACAGAGGCGGGGAATGCCACTGGAGAGGGGGTGGGGGCTAAAAGCAGCAGTGTGGATGAAGTAGTCAGACACCTACATGTTGATGCATCTATTTCCTCCTCTGCCAAGTCAGGGACATGCATCATGCACAGTAACGATGCAAACACACACCACACACATCGATTCATGCCAAACTTTAGAGATGACTTTATTTCCTTTTTTTGTTGTTGCTACTTTGACTTCTGCAAATAGCCACATACCCACTGCACCATCTACTTCCATGCAAAGTAATGTGTGATGTCATTCAGGAAGTGTTTCAGCTGCTACTTTTCCTGAGAGATTGAAAATGTAAATGCAAAGTTCTATATTTTCCTCTTCTCCTCTGTTTTATTTAAAGTAATTAAACATTAGAAGATATATTTCAAATCCTCAAAAACATCCCAGTGTATATACTATGTCCCCCTGGAGATCTAGTAACAACATGTTGGTGAGCCAATCAGACAACAGGACGCTTTGAGTCTCAATTCTGATTGGCTGACTGTTTCCTGAGTAATCCAACAAAGATGTAGCGGAAACAACAAGTTAACACTGGGAGCGACCACACCCTGCAAGGATGGTGGGTGGATGGATGGATGGTGGGTCCAGGTGGGTGGGGCCTGGGACATGACTGAGGGTATATTGTTCCAATATAGTCATGATCTGATTGGTCTTACTGTAAAGCCTTCACACCCCGACAGAGATTTCTAGTTGTTTACCCTTCGTCTTGTGTCAGCTTTCTGCTACCATATGGTGTTCGGGTCAGTTTTGACCCGTGTTTTAAATCCAGTTTTTTTCTTCTTCTCTTGGTTACATTGTTAGGCCTCCTTATCCATGAAAATATTGGTTTTAATATTTTTTGGTGTGGGGCCCTGGGCCCTTTTTATCAATTTACCCCTTGGCTTCAATTGAACCTTCCTCTTGTCAGCTTTCTGCTACCATCTATGGTGTTAGGGTCAGTTTTGACCCGAGTCTAAAATCAGCGTAAAACACACTTAAACAATTATTTATCATCCCATTTGTACTCATCTCTTGGTTACATTGTTAGACTTCCTTATCCATGAAAAGGTTGGTTTTGCACTTACGATTTTAACTCTCATTATTGTTCTTATCGTAATAACTGGGTCAAAATTGACCCTAACACCACAAATGTCATAATTTTAACCAGAGCATTTTAGAATTTTGTGGAGAAAAAAAAAAGTTTTATTTTGTTTAGATAGAGGTTCAAAAAGCCTTGATGCTATAAACAAATTTATGTGGAACTTTTATGCATTTAAAACTTGAAAATGGGTCACTGGTGACCCGAACACAAGAGAAGGGTTACTCCAGTTTTCAACTCTTCTCAGGATAATCCCTGCCATCTGGGATGGAGTGTGGTCCTAGGATGATGTGAGACGTCCATATTTGGTTTGGTTTTTAAGATACTTTAAGATTCTCCAAACTTCAATAATTGGTTGTAATTATGAGTTTGGCGTTGATATAAATGCTAGTTACAAGTTGTATTTCCACTGACTGCGAAATGTGCTAAACATTTCAGCATATCATCTCTATCAGAGCTTGTGTTGAAACAGTAAAGTTATTGTCCATTACTGTACTGTAAAACCAAATAATGAGCTGAAGGACAATGAAGGATGGAGGAGAAGCGCTGAGTTGTCTGTTGTATAACAGCCAGTCAGGAGCTGTTATACACATGGAAATATTGATCAGCACAGCCAAAACTTGAGCGAGCTTTCATCCATGCTTGTTAAAGTTCAATAAGTATTTTGTACTTATTTGATGCCGGGTCATGTGAGGTAGTCAGGCAGAGTCAGTGTGTTGCAGTAGATGTGTGGTCAGCAGGGAAAATTATGTAAGGGATAATGTATAGTTCGACCAACTATACATTATCCCGCTTAGAACACGGCCTACAACTAAATCATTCAATAATGTAACACAAAATAATGATAAAAAGAGATTTTATTCATGTAAAATTAGACCGTTGCTCGGGACGCCGCTCTGACCAGCGCAGCACAGAAAAGAGAAACTATGCAGGATATTTACTTTATGTTTCATTTTTACCGTCATTAAATAGCTTCGGACTAATAGTGATGTTAGATAAACGACTTGTAACCTGTTACAGGGAGAGTGGAGGCTCCTAAGTTATTTCCACATCGTGGCTGAAAAGTAAACTTGCATCAGAACCTCTGACCGTGTCACAGCTCCTCTCCTCTCTGTAGCTCCGCGACACAAACGCACCCCATAATCTCTTGTTTATGACAGATAGGACTACACAAAATACACGTAACGTGTATGGTAATCCATCGATCCACTGATTGATTATCAAAGGCTTCAAATGCACGAACGGGAGGAGGCTCATCAAAACAGCGGCCGTGACCGGACATGCAGAGTCGGCCGTTGCTATGGAGTCCCTAGCAACGGTCCGCTCAGCGGTGGTCTATCGAGAAATAAACACCGCAGAATATTGGTGATTGACCAATCAGAATCGAGTATTCAAGAGAGCCGTGTTCTAATGGTGCGTTCCAGGCAGGCTTTTTAACCCGTAAGTCACGACTTCAAGTCACCAGTTACGAGTTTGTAGCGTTCCAGGCAAGTTACGAGTTACGAACTGGGAACTGGGAGTAGATCGATCTAGTACGAGTTCACAGGTGGGAAGTTACGAGTTTGACTGTACGTTCTAACGGGTAACCATAGGAACAGGTCGGAAAAACACGAGTTACGGGTTGCCTGGAACGCACCATTAGTAAGGGATAATGTATAGTTGGTCGGTTGTTATGGAGAAATAAACCCCGACAGGTTGAATGGAACCCCGACGCGAAGCGGAGGGGTTTCATACAACCTGAAGGGGTTTATTTCTCCATAACAACCGACCAACTATACATTATCCCGCTTAGAACACGGCCTACAACTAAATCATTCAATAATGTAACACAAAATAATGATAAAAAGAGATTTTATTCATGTAAAATTAGACCGTTGCTCGGGACGCCGCTCTGACCAGCGCAGCACAGAAAAGAGAAACTATGCAGGATATTTACTTTATGTTTCATTTTTACCGTCATTAAATAGCTTCGGACTAATAGTGATGTTAGATAAACGACTTGTAACCTGTTACAGGGAGAGTGGAGGCTCCTTATTTCCACATCGTGGCTGAAAAGTAAACTTGCATCAGAACCTCTGACCGTGTCACAGCTCCTCTCCTCTCTGTAGCTCCGCGACACAAACGCACCCCATAATCTCTTGTTTATGACAGATAGGACTACACAAAATACACGTAACGTGTATGGTAATCCATCGATCCACTGTTTGATTATCAAAGGCTTCAAATGCACGAACGGGAGGAGGCTCAGCAAAACAGCGGCCGTGACCGGACATGCAGAGTCGGCCGTTGCTATGGAGTCCCTAGCAACGGTTCGCTGTTATATCTATCGCTCTGGCTCAGCGGTGGTCTATCGAGAAATAAACACCGCAGAATATTGGTGATTGACCAATCAGAATCGAGTATTCAAGAGAGCCGTGTTCTAAAATACACTAACCACTGAAACATCTGCTTCATGTTGAATATTTTTGTGCTTTAGCTTTTCATTGCAACAAAGTGAAGTTTAGCTTTGTCAGCCTACAGCTGCAGTGTAACAGTGTTTGTCAGTTCGTCGGTGCGCTTGTGCGTAGGAATACAGTCGAGACATATGTGGTTCCAAAGAACAGTTCTGTTCTGACAATGTATAGACAATATGAAGTGAACATTTAAATTACTACTACATGTTTTTTCTGCTAACCCTGTGCACGGCAGCACATCACTCTGCAGGTGTATCATGCTGCACATTGATATCTGCTGCAGAAACACCATGTATTATTTACCATGTATTTATTTCATCCAAAATTCAGTGAACAGAAGAAACCTAAATCAGATCATTTGGTGTGAGCACAGCACCAGTTCTCCTTCAGACACTTGCACACGGTTTTTCATGGTACTTGGCAGGTTGTTGAAGCACCTTCTGTCTTTTCATGTAATCCCAGACTGAGGACTCAGTGGGGGGCTATACCATCTGTTGCAGGACTCAGTCTTCTTCTTATCAGTTCAAATAGTTATTTTTGACACTGGCTGTAATTGTTGGGTCATTGTCATGCTGCAGAGTAAGTGTGGGACCGATCAGAGGATGGTATTGCATAATGGATAAGAATCAAACATCTGAAGTGCCTAAAACCTGCTTTGTTGTTATGTAAATAAATCATGGTATGAACCGGATCTTGAAGGAACAGGAATGAAGTCCTAATGTGACCACATCTGGAGATATAATTGAATCTAAATGTAAATGATACAGTAATTGATCTTATACCATCTATTTTCCCTGTTTTGATCTTAGAGGATGACATTTCCATACAAACATATGTTTGTGTCTAAGTTATTGGGACTGGGGCATCAACTTCCCACAGCAGAGGGAGTTAGGTAGAAAATCCTACAGCTGCATGTGTCACACTGTCATCTCAGGTGAGAACACTTTCATTCACAACATGTTCCGTCCTACATGTAAAAAAGAAAAAAAAACTGTACTACTCATGTAATAAGCCTTGATAAGTAACAATTTGGAATGATATTACTTTTGCAGAGTATTGGAGAGTAACACTATAGGCCAAAGTCCTGTACTAAAGTTAACTTACACTGTCTAGCAATAGCAAAAACATCACATTGGGGCAAGTTGTCACATGCCATGTTACTGAAAAGCAGTAGACTGTAAACGTGGCTGAAACACAGGATGATAATAATTGTAGTGAGTATATCACTCCCGTCAGGAAGGCACGGACCACGCAGCTCTTGGTTTTTACAGATGCTTTTTATTCGACCACCACCGTCGAACTAAGAACACACATAACACACAATTAACATGTTTCACATACTGTATACGGACGCATAACACAGTAAGACAATTAAATACCTCGCTGGCTGCACCCCTGAGGGAATGAGTTCAGTCCACCATGAGGCCAAACTTCTGCTTTTCTTCTTCGTCTTTCTTTGAGTGTTACAACAAAATAGTTCCGTGGACTGAAGTGCCACATTAAACCAAGTCCGTTATTAAACAAACAAATAAATAGTTTCCTCTTAGGCTGAGGTATTATAAAGAAATTGAATATGCATAAAATAAAAGTCTTTAAATAAAATATTATGCAAACATAAAATTACAGCATACAATAATAATATTTATGGCAGTTAAACTCCCACCAAATCACAGTTGTTGTGATTTCAATTCACACTTTCATTTACATCTTTGTTTCAACCTTACATACTGAACTTCACATTAATGAAGTGAACTATTGCACTTATTCTGCTTCAAGCAGTACCACAACCTTTTGCACAGGCCGATCAAGATACACTGGCTTAGTAGTACGTTTCCCTTGTTTGTCTAAGGTTGAGTCACTAACTAAGAGTTTCACTTTTCTGACCCTTTCATCAGCACTGGGATACACTTCTGTCACTCTTGCCAATTTCCACTGATTTCGTGGAGAACTGTCCTCACAAATGATAACTATGTCGTTAACTTTTGTATCTCTCCTATCTGTTTGCCAGATTTGTCTCTGTTGAAGATTAAGGAGATATTCCTTCTTCCACCTAGCCCAGAAGTCATTTGACAGAAACTGAACCTGTCGCCACCTCTTGCGCAAATACAGGTCCTGCTTCACAAACTGACCAGGAGGGGGCGATATTATACTGGACTTCATCATGAGAATGTGGTTAGGAGTCAAAGGTTCCAAACTTGTGGGATCATTTAAGTGTTCGATTGTCAGAGGTCTACTGTTTATAATAGCCATCACCTCATACAGAAACGTTCGAAGTGAAGCAGTGTCAAGTCTTTTAGCAGACTGATCCAGGATTGCAGTGAGAACACTTCTGATTGTTTTTATTTGTCTTTCCCACACACCTCCCATATGGCTCGATGATGGGGTATTCATTTTGAACTCACATCCAAATATTTTCATTTGTTCATGGTCCAAATCCTTCATTGCATTCATGAACTCTCTTTTTGCACCGACAAAGTTGGTACCTTGATCACATCTCAGCTGTCTCACATTCCCACGGATTGCAATGAATGTGCGCAATGCATTTATGAAAGCATCTGTGGTGAGATCATCTAACATTTCTATATGTACGGCTCTTGAACACATACATGTAAAAAGAAGACCATACTTCTTAAGTTCCTTTCTTGCTTCCTTCACATAGAATGGTCCGAAGCAATCTATGCCACAATATGTAAACGGAGGCGTACTTTCCATCCTGTCCTCTGGCAAGTCTGCCATCTTTGGATCCTGTGTACTTCTTCTGTACTTTCTGCACATCATGCACTTGTAGATGTGTGAGGCAACTGCACTGCTGCAACCTATGATCCATATTCCATTGGCCCTTATTTCATTTACAGTTATGCCTCTTCCTTGATGATGCACCTTCTGGTGGTAATACTTGATGATTAAAGAAGACACATGACTTGTCTTGGGCAGAATGACAGGATGTTTAACATGAGGGTGAAGACTAGATCTTGTCAAACGTCCTCCAACCCTGAGCACATCACATTTATCGATGAAAGGATTTAGCTTGTGTAGCTTGTTTGTTTTATCTTTATGTTTCATTTCTTTGCATTGCTTTAACATCTTGATCTCACAGCTGAATGCTTCCTCTTGAACCAGTTTGATGATGAAAAGCTCTGCTTCTTGTCTTTCCTCCACACTTGTGGTTTCACTTGTTTTAGGTTTAAAATCCTTTCTTTGCTTTACATGGCGCTTAAGAAAAGCAATGGCTTTGACAGCTCTTTTCCAGTCAGAAAACTTAGACAGGCGATCGAGCAAAGTCCTCTCTTCCTTTGCTTTGGTGTTAAGAACCTGAGCTTTCCGTAGTTCTGGATCATCATCACTGACTTCTCCCACCTTGATGTTTCCTGCAGGTAGGTCCTGTTCCCATAAAAAATCTGGGCCAGTGAACCAGTTTGAACTGATGAGCTGATGTGCCATCAGGCCCCTGGAAGCGTGATCTGCAGGGTTATCTTCAGATTTCACATGCTGCCACTGGTTAGGATCTGTTGTGGACTTAATTCTTTGGATTCTGTTTGCTACAAACACATGAAACCGTTTGGCATCATTGTTTATATATCCAAGAACGACCTTAGAGTCTGTCCAAAAATATTCTTGCAGACCATCTATTTCAAGTTCTTTTCTGAGCATGACACTAGTTCTTGCTGCTACCACTGCTGCAGACAGCTCAAGGCGAGGTATTGTAGTTACCTTGCTCGGCGAAACACGTGCTTTTCCCATCACTAACGAGCAATGTACCTCTCCACTAGCACTGATTGCTCTGAGATAACTACACTCACCATAACCAGTGACGCTGGCGTCTGAAAAGTGATGTAGTTCGTATTTCTTAACATCTGTGAACCTTTCTGGAATATAGCATCTCTTAATCTTTACATTAGATAGGTTCTGAAGATCTTGTAGCCATAACTCCCACTGTGTTTTGAGCTCTTCAGGGAGTGGCTCGTCCCAGCCAAGTTTGTCACGACACATCTGTTGTAAAAGCAGTTTTCCCCGGAGGATGAATGGTGCGACAAACCCCAGTGGGTCATAGATAGAGGCTACAGTGGATAACACTCCTCTTCTTGTTAGTGGGCGTTCCTTGACAGTAACTCTGAACTGAAAGTCATCAGAGAAGACGCACCACTGAACGCCGAGTGCACGTTCCATCAGTGGCTCTCCCAAAGCCATATCCAGGTCTTTCACACTTTGTGCACACTCTTCCTTGGGTATTGCTTTCAATACTTTGTCGCTGTTGGAGATGAACTTGTGTAGCCTCAACTTGCCTACACTACAGAGCTTTCTGGCTTCTTCGACAAGCTGAATTGCTTCAGAGTCAGACATTACACTAACAAGCCCGTCATCTACATAAAAATTCTGCTGTACAAACTTCACAGTGTCTTGGCTAACCTGATCTTGACCTTCGACAGCTATGTGTTTGAGACCAAAATTGGCACAACCAGGTGAGGAGGCTGCGCCGAAGAGATGAACTCTCATCCTAAAAACTGATGGCGGAGACTCAAAATCACTATTCTCCCACCATAAGAACCTCAAGTAGTCTTGATCCTCAGGCCTTACATGGAACTGATGAAACATTCGTTCCACATCGCATATAACAGCGACAGGGCCTTTACGGAATCTGCAAAGAACACCCACCAGGCTGTTTGTGAGATCTGGTCCAGTAAGAAGGTGATCATTTAACGATGTGTCTTGGAACCTCGCTGAGCAATCAAAGACTACACGTATTTTCCCAGGCTTTTGAGGGTGATATACCCCGTGGTGGGGGATATACCAGGCTGGGTGATTGTTGAGTTCCTCTTCTGAGACCTTCTCTGCATCACCACGTGTGATGATGTCTTGCATGAAGTTAATGTAATCTGTGCAGTATTGCTTGTCTCTCTTGAGCTTTCGTTCCAGACACTTTAAACGCTGGACAGCACATGACATGTTGTTGGGTAAGTCTGGCTTGTCTTGTTTAAAGGGTAAGGGCATTTCATAATGACCATCTTGTTTGTGTTTGATTCCACATTTCAGCTTGTTCAAGAACTGAAGATCTTCCTGAGAGATAGCTGCTTCTTCTCCAACTCGTTCACTGAAGTCTGATTCCAGCACTTTGATTACATCATCTGGAGTAACCACTTCTTTGATGTGAGTGTTACAGACATAGTGAACTTCACTCTTGAGTTTAACTGTTGGCTTGTGTACTGGTGTTACCTGCCTTACAATGATGCGGTGACTTACACCAATTGCATCACCTTCGTTCTCATTTGGTTCACCATAACTCACTATGCTCCAACCTAAATCAGTTTTCTGAGCAAAGGGTTGGTTCTCTTCCCCAATTACAACTTCTCTGGGCATTAGAGCTTGTGGGCAGTTGTAACCGATAAGTAAACCAATCTCACATTCCATTTGTGGAGCGATGTGCTCTGCTAAATGCTTCAGATGAGGCCATGCCTTGGCAGTTTCTGGCGTTGGAATGTGTGTGCGATTAGCAGGAATGAATTCACGAGTGTACGTTTTTGGCACTGTGATTTTCTTAGGTGAGAATACTCCTCTTATCTGTAGGTCTTTCAGTCTTTTACAGGTTACAACAGTTTTCTTTGATGTCATAGTAGAGAGTCTTAGTTTCACTTGCTCTGTGTCCATATCTAAAACGTCTGCTACATCCTCAAGAATGAATGACGAGTCACTCTGCGAATCGAGCAGAGCATAGACAAGAACTTCCTTGCTTGAATCACTTGGTGCGGATACATAAACAGGCATAATTGTTGAAGTCTGGGTGTTATTACTGTCTTGTACAACTCTGTTTGATGTGATTTCTTTAGTTACACTTTGTGATTGTGTTAACTGTGGTTTTCTTTCCTTAGTGTTACTTATGTCTTCAAAATGCTCTCTCTTTGTTTCTTGTTTTAGGCGATCTTCATGAAGACATGTGGGGTGACGTTTTGAACAGGTGTCACACACCATTCGCTTATTGCAGCCTTTGGATTGATGACCAGGACTTAAGCAACCAAAGCACAGTTTCTCGACTTGAATAAACCTTACTCTGTCAGCAACTGGCTTTTCAATGAATCTTCTACATTTGTATAAGCTGTGTCCTACTTTCTGACAAAACACACATGTGACTATGCTCCTCTCACTAGTGTTAGTTGTGAGGATCTTTGCACCTACAGTTCTATTCTTGAAAACCCCTGTGGTTTGGTTCTTAACCTTTGGTCTGTCAGATTCACTTTGCTGTAAAGCATGGTAAGAGGTTATAGGGTTACATGCAATACTAGCTTCCATGTTTAAGAAAGTCACAAAATAATCAAAGCTTGGGAATCTTCTGTGTTCCAGCTGATACTGAGTGGCTTTCCGGTTCCATCTGGTACTTAGCCAGTCAGGTAGCTTAGCAGTGAGTTTCTGATTCTCAATTCCATCATTAAGAACATTTAGACTCTCGTTATAAGCCATGGCAGATTTACAGCTACGTAAAAAGTCAACAAACTTTCTCAGGTCAGCACTCTCTCTTGAACCTATTTTTGGCCAAGCATGTAGTTTGTCTCGGAAGGCTTTGGCAATTACAAAGGGCTCACCATATCGTTCATTAAGCAAGTCCCATGCTGCGTAATATGAATCCTCCGAATCAGTCAGAAAATATCCTTCTAAAGCCTCTTTAGCGGCTCCTCCTACATATTTCTGAAGGAAAAAGATTTTTTCTGTTGCTGGAATGTTTTTGTTCTCAATCAGTGTATGAAAAGATGACTTCCAGTGGTTAAACTTGAGTGGATCACCACAAAAGATGGTAGGCTCTGGAATAGGTAGCCTATTTGCTGATATAGCTTCAGCCAAAACTTTGACAAGCTCTCCTGAATCATCTTGAACAACATGTCTTGGAGGTTCAAACGTCTGTGTTTTTTGATACACAGGGTTTATCTGTTTGGTTGCTTGCATGGCTGTAGTAGACAATTCTGTGTTCTGTGGAAACTCACCATCATAAACTTGAAGCTTTGCTCTGGCTGAATTCAGTCTTTTCAGTTCCTCCAAACGCTCAAGTTCTCTTTGTAAGTCTTTTACTGACCTTTTTCTTGCTGCACTTTCTTCTTGCTGTTGCTTTAAAAGCGCAGCCTCTTTTCTCTCTCTTTCTATCTTGCGTTCAGTCTCTTCCTTTTCTGCTTGTAGACGACGAGATACTGCAGCTGCTTCCTGGTCTGCAGCTATCACCTTGTCCTCGGTCTCAAGTCTTTGCAGTTTCTCTCGGTGAAGCTCTTGCTCAGCCATAATCTTCAATACAGCTTGTGTGCCGGCATATTCTGCTGCAGCTTCTTGTCTTTTGACTGAGGATACATTAGAGAGAATAGAATTAGCCTTAGAGTATTTAGAAGCTGCTAGTGAGACACTGGAAGCAGAGGATGCAAATACAGAACCAGCATCAGGCCAAACAATCTCCTCCTCTGTTCCTTGAATTTGAGATTGAGCGTTCTTTACCACAATCCCTGTGACAGATACACACTTATCCATCTTGCAGCGCATCTCATGATCTGGGCTGTCAATCCTCCTATATTCATCATAAACAATATCCAGCTCAGACAACTCCTTTTCAATAGTGCTGATGTGTTCTTCTAGAATGTTGCTGGGATCCTGTTTTGTTACAGACCTTTTAGCAACCTTGGTAAGAGCTTTCCAGCGGTCATAAATGCTGTCGAAACGTAGGAGTAGCCCTTTAGTCTTTTCCTTTTGAAATTCCTTTCCTTTTTCTGTTAATGTGCGGGCTCTTTCACTTCTACGAGGTTCTTCAGACTGGACTTGTTGTACACTATCAAGCTCATCTATCTGCTCTGGCTCTGCCATTTGAATGCTGCTTCAGAGTGACAGTTTTTACTTCTGACAAATGAATTATTCAGAAATTAACTATATGTCATTAGCTTGTCTGACATAAAGCAGTTTAGTATCAAACATGTTCTCAAGACACTCAGGTTAATAAGCTAAACTGTTAGATTACTTTGCTTCAAAATTAACCCTTAAGGAAAGCAAGCAAAAAGGGCTTGAAATATTATCACTGATTACAGAAAACAAATGTCCTCATGACATAACTTGAGTGGACTTGCATAGAAAATATTAAACCTCAAACAAAAAATATCACTTCAGATGCTTATTTTCCAGCTTGCTTAAATGCACATAAAACTTATTTCAAACTCTTCAAAATATACGAATTGCCCCTTTACTGAATGACGAGCGCACACAAACATCAAAGGGTGAGTGACATCAATTGCTCGTTAATCTTGTGACCACTGTTATTAATTAGGCAACACAGTCCCTTGTAGTTTTCCAGATCTTATGTCCCTTTTCAGAGCACAAACTTCCGTGTCTGACTTGTGGACGTTCATGGAAAACTGTTGAACGTGCGTCTTCAACTTTAAACAGCGGCTTATCTGCTCTTCCGATCGTGACGAGCCGTCTGCGCCTCCTTGCTGGACGAGCAGGTCCATCGAAGCAGACCCGAGTTCGACTATCACTCCCGTCAGGAAGGCACGGACCACGCAGCTCTTGGTTTTTACAGATGCTTTTTATTCGACCACCACCGTCGAACTAAGAACACACATAACACACAATTAACATGTTTCACATACTGTATACGGACGCATAACACAGTAAGACAATTAAATACCTCGCTGGCTGCACCCCTGAGGGAATGAGTTCAGTCCACCATGAGGCCAAACTTCTGCTTTTCTTCTTCGTCTTTCTTTGAGTGTTACAACAAAATAGTTCCGTGGACTGAAGTGCCACATTAAACCAAGTCCGTTATTAAACAAACAAATAAATAGTTTCCTCTTAGGCTGAGGTATTATAAAGAAATTAAATATGCATAAAATAAAAGTCTTTAAATAAAATATTATGCAAACATAAAATTACAGCATACAATAATAATATTTATGGCAGTTAAAGAGTATTTAATTAGAACATCAATAGCCTACATATTCATGACTGTATTTTTGTAGGAACAGTCCGACAGAAGTAGGAAAATGAAGACAAAAGGGAAGGCAGCTTAAATGGATGGAGATGATAAAAGTAGCCTACAACACACCAGCTGGAGTACAGTAATGATATAATGCAGGTAAAGCTTCACAGTAAACCCATATGAATAAACAAGACATTTGCCTTTATTCATTAGTTGCATTGGTTGTTCTTGTGTTTTGTGCACTGATTAGTCTAGTAATGATGATAAAAATCAACTTCTCTTTTATTTTTTTCATATTTTCATTTAAAATTGAATGAATGTGTGTGTGAGTTCTAAGATGGCCAGGATCAGCACAAAGTTGATGGAGTCGAGGTGTTTCTGTGACAATTCAGCCTTCGATTAGGCAAACTGTCACAATTGACCATTGTGTCATAAATATATGTACAACTCCTATTTCAATGTTCAAAGTCAAAATCTTAACATCGTCCATTTGGGTACAAGAAGTTATGAGTCCCCTCCATTGACTGAGAGTGAGCTCTCAGGGCTGCTGATGTTCACTTTAGTGTAAATGGTGCAACTCAACCAATGACATTCTTTCTGTGTAAGGGAAATGTTTCAACACCTATTGGTTATAAAACAGCAAACATTCCACTGACTATTCGTTTGTCCCATAAAAATACAGTTGACCTCTGATATTATGGCCTAGTCCTCACCTTGACAACTACACAGTCAACAGCATGTACAAACACACATGCAGCCAGTAGCTGTCATCTGTGGGGCAAATACTGCAGCCAGTGTGTTTGTTTTCAGTAAATGATATAAAAAGAAGACCATGTCCTCACCGGGATAATTGGATGGTCTAGCCGATGAGTCAAAGTGTGTGTGGACTGGATGTGTGCAGCGCCTTGTGTTTGGAGTGAGCTGTCCAAACACAAGGCACTGCATACATCCACTCACACACACACACTCACACACACACACACACACGCACACACACACACACACACACTCACACTGCTACTCAACAGAGCTCAGAGAGGAAAAACACTGGAATGAACTGAATTTGGCTCCGTTGGTGGTGACCCAGACGTTTCCTCAGTGCACCAAGAGTTCATTGATTCTGAGCTCCCTCCAGCTATTGTGTTCGTATCTGTGTGTGTGTGTGTGTGTGTGTGTGTGTGTGTGTGTGTGTGTGTGTGTGTGTGTGTGTGTGTGTGTGTGTGTGTGTGTGTGTGTGTGTGTGTGTGTGTGTGTGTGTGTTTTGTTGCCAAATGCGGATTACACTGCATGCAGGTTCAAGACTGAGTCAAATATAATAAGCAATCTGATAATAAGGAAAATCAACTAGATCAGTGGTTCCAGAGCAGAGCAGAGGAGAGCAGAGGAGAGCAGGCAGCGTCCAGAGCGTTTGGACTTGAGTGAGTAGTTACACAGAACTAGACGCACGTAGGGTGAATTTAGCCCTAAAAGTTTAAAACGGCGATATTAACGGCAACACTCCTCTCTCGTCTCCTCTCTCGTCTCCTCTCTTTTTCTCCGCTGTCTGCGTGCACGTGTGTGTGTGTTGTGAGGGAGGAGGGAGGGGGGGGGGGGCCGTCCGTCAGAGGAGATGCATTAATGAATGTAATGAAACAATAGCAACACGCTGGAATTGCACAACTCTTAGTTAGCTTTTCATTTAATTAAAAAAACAAAAACAAACATCTGTTATAAGTCCCTTTGATTATAATAAAAATAAAATATTGGAACAATAATAAGCTGGGAGACACTGCTGCTGTATTGAATATGATGTCATATTCAATATTTTTCTGGGTATTGGAATTGAGTTAGAAATTTTAGTATTGTGACAATCCTACAACTCTGTGAAGACACATTTGACCACAACAAACACCACAACAGCCTGAAACAACTAAAATGCAGGAGAATGGTGTAAAATGTCTTTGTACAAATTGAAGAGAGAAATTGAAATGATTTTCGTTTCTTAATCAGTTGTGTTAAGTTATGACCACTTTTGGAGAATCATCAACACGTATGAGGGAGGGGGTACTTGTGGTATGGCAAAACGGCTCAGGGGGTACGCAAGACAAAAAAGTTTGGGAACCACTGAACTAGATAAAAAAATTATGTAAAAAAAGAAAAAAAAGAAAATAGAAATTCTTTCTTTTTTTAAATAATCTTATATAAATATTATATTTTTTGGTGCTTTTTTTAGCGCAGAAATATGAGAGGTAGAAATAGATGTAGATGAGAACTTATGGGAAAATATCATTATTTATGTATTTGTTACAATTTTAATTTAATTTAATTTTTTACATTTATATAATACTGTAAAATGAATAAATATTAAGATTCTGACAAAATCGATTTCATATTTCATACATAGTCAAATTGGGATCCTAGTGCATACAAACCCAAACACCTTCTGAACTAAACAGCTTTTATCCAGTGGTGTTACAGTTATATTTTACATTTCCTGTCTCCAGCTCTGCCAAACTTCACCTCTGAGCCGTCCAGAGGAGGGAGCTCGGTCCTGCAGTGATACAGACTGGCACCGAGCCGCCTTATGTCACAGGTCCAACGCAGCCGTGGAGCCAATTGTGCCACCCAGTTGTTGTGTGGATCAACAACAGTTTGCTGTTTACACTGCAGGCTTTCAGTTAATGATCTTATGCAACTGTGGAGTTCATGTGAGGAGTGTCTTAAGGGGTCACTGTATTATTACTGTATTGTTACGGGCAGGACGTACGTATTAATAATACAGTTACATCACTTCAACAACCAGTGAATATTATACATATTCATCCACATTAGAATTTTAAAAGGCATCTTATGTAATTAATCTGACCTCTGGCCTGGAGTTCATCATTCTTGAGACACACGGGAAGCCATGACTGTATAACACTGAGGTTTGAGAATTGCTGTAATTAGATTTCCAAACACCAATTGCTAAACATGTTCAAACTCCGGTTAGCAGGCCTCCCATGGGTCCGACCCTCGTCCACACACACAGGGATGCAGGTCAAAGGTGTGTTGTTGTAGGCTAATTACCATGAAGCTCTGGTGTGACTTACTGGACAACATCTGCTCTGCTCAGAAACATCTGTAATTTACAGGAGAAAGGGGAGAGCAGTGGGTGTGTCCACAGCACTTTCAGATGAACTCAAATGCACCATTTTCCAGATTACAAATGGCTGAACAATATTTTTTTCGTATCAATATATGAACATGCAATATATTAAACCAATAAGTAACTTTTCAACCTTCATATAATATTTTCAGAACTTTTGTGATGGTACATCGACTTACAACAGGTTGAATGACACCTCTGTCATGTCCTGACGGAGTCTGTATCGCCTTCACTGGCACTAAACAGCTTCCAGGTGGATGGTAGGAACCCCTCCACATAAAAAACTACAAATGTGCTGACTGCTTTATGGCAGACGTCACTTCCCCCTTTTCCCACTCGTTAAACAGATGGAAGTCGATGCGACGCCTATTACCTCTATCATGACAGAAGCAGCAAAAAAACCAAAGAAATTAAAAGTTATGTCTAAGGAGAAAACGAAAGAGGGAGAGTAACGGGCAAATCCCACTGGATACAGAACAGCTGCAGGTCAGCACAGAGCAGATCGTGCGGGACAGGAAATCATGTACAAACTGTAAAATAAAATACACCGTGTTTACGGCAAATCATATTTCCTGCACTACACCTTGAAAACGTTGTAATGGGCTGAGGCCTGAAGTCAACAGGTCAGAGGTTTTTCAGACACCATTCCATGCCGTTGACACCATGAATGAGGAGATACTGGTTGTAAAATCACAAAATAGGCAGATCAACAGGTCAGCACCAAGTTGTTGCACGCGACCGGGAGATCAGGATGTTTACAACGCTACGCGCCGGTGCTCATGGGAAAAGGGGTCTTCCTTCAGGAAAAACACTACCGCTCTGGTCCACTGGCGCCACCAAACTCAACCAATATGAAAAGTATTGCTTTACTGTAATATCGCATAAGGAAACAATATTGGATATATAGAGTTTCCACAGCTCAGCCAACCACAAACCTCATTTCATGCTTGCCTTGGATCAACAGCTCACACCAGCCAATCACAAACATCCCCTTGAGCGAGTGAGACGTGTTGCTGGTAATCTAAACCAGATTTCACTCTCTATATTTTATGCATACATACAATTTTATGCACATTAATTATTTCCACTGTTTATCCCTCAACCTGCTTTATATTAAAAATGTATGTTTAAAACTCTAATTTCAAATTGTTGTCTAATTTCAATTTGTAAATGACTTTAAGCTTATTAATCTTTTTCAGCTACATACTTACAGCAAACAGTTTTAACTATTACTGCCTACTCCCTTTTAACAAATGATCATTTTTCTTTCATATCAATAAGTATTTCAATAGAACTATTTATTTCCCCATTAGTTTGAGCTAGAGTTGAACTTCCTGTTCATTTACAAGGTTTCACACGTTCACTAGTTGAGCTGCTCCACAACAAGGTTTAACTCTGCTGTTACGTATCATAGTGAATGAAGAGATGACAGTGGGTGAAACAGAGATGAAAGTTTAAAAAGGTTAGAAACAAGTGAATGAGCAGCAACGCTGAGAGGATGCTTCTGTGTGAAAACACATCACCAGACTGAGGTTAGGCTGCATTTGAGATGATCTTTCAGCAAATGACTTGAAATGTGAACTTTGAGCCTGAAGGATTGTGGAGTCGGAGCACAAAGCAGAGCTGGGTCAACATCAGGATCAGAATTTTTCTCCTGTCAGAGCTGCTTCATCCTAAACACACTGCAATTTGTGAAATTTGATTTCTCATGTCAAACAACACAATACGTGACTTCCTGTTCACTGATGTTGCCTGCGTCACAGGCACAAATCCCCATCAGTCTCATCCATTGCAAAAGAGCTGAATTGTTCTCAGTTACAATGCATCATTATTTTTGAAGAAGCGTTGCATGTGGAAGTTGAACACAGAAGTCGTTTCCTAGGAAACAAATAATGATTCTCAACCACCACTGTTTTGTAACAGTGACAGAGCTGAATTTCCAAGAGTTGCAAGAAGGAACTTCTGCAAATTTAAATGTCTCACGATGAAAACGTCTGCTTTAAACCTTTCACCTCTGCTTCTCGAAATAGGATCTTTAAGGCATTGTGTTTATTTCATTTGAAGAAAGATTCCAGGAGGTGGATGCATTTTCTTATGCCTGGCCACTCTATGCCAAAAACAAAAACTCAGTCACTAATGTTATGACCAAAGCATTGGTCATAAGTCAACAGCAAATCCAAGTCCAAAACTAACTGTAGTCTGTAAAAAATGAAATAAATGTCAGTAAGATTTATGGTAAAATAAAACTGAAAACCTATTGCAGTAAAAAAAAAAAAAAACAACAACATACAAACAAAAAAACATCTGAAAAGGTTAAATACGATTTTTATGTACATCAGTGCAAACTGAACGGATGTTATGATGCTGTGGAAAGCCCTTGAGACAAACTGATTGTAAAAATGGGCTATACAAATAAACTTTCCTTGCCTTTATATTTTTTAAAGGTTTTTCTTACATTACATTAGTCCACTGTTAAATGCTCTTACACTGTTTCAAAATATGCTGTAATTTATGTAACATATTTTTTCTTCCAAAAATTACAATTTGTCAGTTCTCTGACCTTGTGTTGACATTGTAATATACAGTAGCTTTCATTGTAAGTACTCCAAAATGGTATTGAGTAACTTGCTCCTCCAGGATAAGTGGGTGGGATTTCCCAGCACGCTACAGCGTGATGTGTCATGTACATCAGAGCGAACAGACTGTGGTAATCCTTGTTATAATGTTAGCTGTGTATGGTATTGATGTATTATATTAAAACTGCTTTGCAGTGTTCTAGTTGCTCTAACGCAGGGGTGTCAAACTCATTTTAGTTCAGGGGCCAGATACAGCGCAATTTGATCTCCAGTGGGCCATTAACTCTCCTATTACAAGATATTATGAACAACCTGAAATTTCTTGAGAGAAATAGGTGTAATTTTAAAAAATATAACAGTTTTTCAAGGAAAAATGAGAGGAGTTGTTCATTTAGTGATCTCCATGAGACTATCATACACACTTTTCAGATGTATTGCGAAGGGAACACATACTGGTCATAAATGGGATATTGTATTAAACCCTCCTTGGAGTGATGATCTCTCAGCCTCACCCATTAGCATAACAGACCTCAGCTTGCTATGTTGTATTAATTGCAAATCTCTGCAACTCATAGCCTACACAAGTGTTTGGAACAGAACATTTATGCAGTATTGGCATAATTAACATAAAAAATGTCTATTACTGTATATGGCAAAAAAGTGTTTTGTTTTTAATGGTAAAAAGTGTATCTATACAATTAAAAGTAAAAATCATTTTGTTAATATTAACCGTAAACTCACTGTAGAAAAAGTTGTAATGTATTTACCATTTTTTTTCTTATCAACTTTTTTTTTTCCAGTGTAGCTGCAGCGCTGAGCGTGTGTTTATTAAGCGATTGGTTGATGACGGACTCCTCCAGCGTCACAGCAGGTGGATCATTCCAGGAAACCGGTGACCTCTGACCCTGTGTGTTCTCAGCTGTGGGGCAGGTCTAATGGTTTTATCAACCTGCTTTCTGCTGCATTTCTCTGCTGCAACATCTCACCATGACATCAGCAGTCCCCAACATACAAAATTTCAATTTGGATAACATGGATTTATCCTGTATCAAGTTAATCAACTAATTAATCAGGCAATCTTACAAATATAAATGTTCATTAATCATATGCAACTACCAAACCTGCAGGTATCATGTGTGTTTGCTGCAGAGCTGTACACAGCACCGTGTGACAGTCGCTCTAACACTGAACATATCATGACAACATGTACTCTTAGCTGCTGTACATCCTCTTAACTCAAAGGATGCATGACCCACTGACATAACCCTGATCTCTATATGGGACAATAAGAACAACATGTGTAGCACATGCAAAATATATAAGTTCAACATTTAGGTTTTAATTCTCAATGTGCGCTGGGATCAGGTCTTGCCAACTGGTTGTGTAACAAGGTGGGGAAGGAAAGTGTTACCAACATAATGTTTTCTGGTCATACATCAATAACACACAAAATTAGTTCAAATCTGAAACTTAATGGAGAAAAAAAAAGTGTCAGCAACAGATCACGACCATCAGACAGCAGGAAGTGAGTGAGTCCAGATTCTGAACATCTGTAGGCTATGTCTTACATAAGATGAACCCAGACAAAGTGCACACATGCACATCAGTCTGTGGCTGAGGACCAGAGGACCAAGTGAGGATGAGGATGAAGAAGGTTCCTCTGGTGCTGAATCTTGTGTGTGGGTCATTACTAGAACATGTGTGGTATTGAATAATAACCATATTTCCACAGTGTTGGCCTTCACTTGATGACCTCACTATTGGCTTATGAGCTGTCACTGTGGCTGCTGGAGAATCAGTGTTTGCTCTTCTTTATTCTTCCATCTATTTCATATCCATATTAGAACAATGGTATTCAGTTCATGCAGCTGATCACCTCGGCTGTGTCTTCTGCTTATCAACTACTATCATGTAGTGTTTTACTGTAACATTATGTATCAGACACTTCCTGGAAGCTGTCACTTACTCTACACCGATGACTCTCCTGTGTGTTCTGAGGCGTGTGGTGGTCATTAGTCTGCTGTGTGGGATGATTACAGCTCAGCATGATGTTTGGGTGTTTGAGTCGTAAGTGTGGATGTTTGCTCACTTGTGTTGACCACGTCCGCCTGCACTCTATCCAAACAGTTGCTCTTTCCCTCTGCTGCTGTCGGTCTGTCTGATTCCCCTAGAAAGTGTAGAGATTTGCTTATTTACTGACAAATCTGATCCCACTTGCATGATGCATCTATGATAAGGTAATAGCATAGCATGGCTTAAAACCCTAAAAATCCACCTCACCCCTGACCCTTAAGTGCTCTCCCTTGCTACAAAAAGCTTTTATTCTGGTCAAATCATCTGCTGAGACATTTTAAAACCAGGCTTCTGCAACAGAAAGAATGCAACTAGCATCAATTAGGATGAAAAAATAGAGTTCTTGAACACAGATTTTTTTTAATATATAAAAAATGATTTAAAACAAAATGATCTATGGAATTGCTTAAATGTTAACCCAATACACAAAGAGTCAAGAGACAGATGGGCAATCAATAAGTGAGCTCTTATCAAACAAAAGAAAATGATTAATTGAAACTTTTATTTTTTATATAAATTTGTAAAACGTTTCTAGAAACATGTTGCACTTTGTCATTATGAAAGTGTAGATGGATGCAAACTTTAAATGAGTGTGTGCTGATGCAGTAAAACTGATAACAGATGCCAGAACACTAAACTGCGGGTACTGACATCTGTACTTAATGTTTGTATTGTGGTACAGTCACCACACAGCTGGATGTTCTACATAACAGCAGCTGGATAGAGAGAAGTACATTAAACCGCACTGTAGGTGTGAACCTATAGTCAACCGTGTGTGTGTGTGTGTGTGTGTATGGAGGAGCGGTCATGATTAATCTCTCCATCTGACCGTCTACTGCATGTGTCCGTGTTCAGATTAGTGTCCTGTTAAATTCATAATACTGTCTAATCTGAAGTGAAATGCTTTCACACACACACACACACACACACACACACACACACACACACACACACACACACACACACACACACACACACACACACACACACACACACACACACACACACACAGGTTCAAGTCCCCGCTGATATACAAAAATTAACCCACATCTTGTAAAGTTTCCCAGCATGACTCACTTCCACAGGACACCCAGTAGAGAGAGCTGAGTCACTCATGTGACAGGATGGGAAATCAAGTCTGGCTTGTTTCCTCTCAGCTGTGCTGGTGATAGAAAGGGCTGGAGCGCCCTCTACTGGAGGAGTCAGAGAGCTACAGACCACAAACCCACACATCCACCCAGACACTATAAACAATGCTGCCTGCATCACAAACAAACACAACTACTCCTTAGATGTTCATTTAGATTTAATTATTGTGATGATTTAGTGAGTTTAGCAATTTAGCTGCGTGTTACACATTCAAAAATACACAAAAAACACCTGAGACCTGTAGGCCTATATAAAGTAGGTTCAACATCCAAATATAATAATAATAATAAACAAATACAATTGCATTAATGTTATTATTACTATATATTACATTATACATAATCACTACAGAACCACATTTTACATAGATGTGTGGTGAGATGTATTTTCATGTCTGTAGCCTACTTGGTGAACCTGCACTGGAAGACTACTCAGAGATGAAGAATGTGTATTATAGAAGAGAAACACACATTTTAGCACAGAACAGACATGTCCTCAATTCAAATTCAAATTCAAAACAACTTTATTAATCCCACAAGGGGCAATTCATTTTGAGCAGCAGGTTGTCGTGGTTTATATCGTCTACATGGCCCAGAATAAATAGTCAATACAACACACATCAGACAACATGGAGCTTGGAATGGATTTAAAAAAAAAGAAAAAAAAAAGCTTTTAAGGAATAAAGAATAGAAGAAAAAAAACTATGAAGAATTTAAAAGTCTGAGTGCAGAGGGGACGAATGATTTAGAGAAGCGATTTGTTTTACACATAGGAAGGGCGTATGGCGCCCTGAAAGCAACAGAGAGAATTCACCCGCAAGGACATGGCTCGAGGAAGCTAATGCTCTCTGCTTTTCGGAGGATTTGCTGGCCCTCCTTTCATAACAGAGGGTTACCTGACGGCAAGGCCGTTGTATAGGGGAGAAAGGTGATGATAATTCTAGGGGCCCAGCGCCCAGTGGGGCCCACAAAAAAACCCCAGTAGTCTAATCTTTGTATGACTGATTTATTCTGCATAAGACCCTGACAAATACTCATAGTAATGCTGCAGTAGCATCAAAACAAAGTAGGCTAAATAAAAAATGATAATATATACTAGTCTAAGAAAAAAAAACTGGAAAAGTTAGGGGGTAGTTGGTTAGGTCCAAATAAAAACTAAGTTTTTCACTGTATGTTGTAAATCTCTGGGCAGGGCTATCCCTTTAAGGGGGGCCAGAATTCCTAGCAACGGCCCTGCCTGTAGTATTCTCAGTCGGGTAGGTGGAGCAGTGGATGTGCAGCCATAGACATATATACATACGTATATATGTCTATGTGTGCAGCTGTGTGCAGCTGTGGCTCCGGCAGCATTGACCTGACCGCAGCAGGGGGCGGCAGCAGCACTCTACCGTGCGCGCAGACGCGCAGACGGCGGAAAGAAGAAGAGCGAAAGTGAAAGCAGCGCGCGCGCAGCGGAGCGGAGAGGCGGCAGGGCGTCTCGCTGTGAGGATGGTCTGTTTCGGGCTGAGTTTACCTTGTGAACATGCTGTGAGTCCCCACAGAGCCGTGCGATGGGTCCGGGGTCGTCGCTCCTCTCTGTCTGCGCCACGGTGCTGTGTCTGTGTCTGTGTCTGCTCGGAGCCGCGCGCGCCTCCACCGCCGGTAAGTCCTAAGTGAACACACACACACAAACACACTCGGATCCAAATGTGTGTCGTATAGTGATTCGGTCCACTACAAAACGTAAATTCGGTTTTGTTATGTATACATTTTTGTTCGTTAATTAGTTTTTTATATTTGTATTTATTTCTAACTTATTCTCACACTCCAACCTGAGAGGAATTGTGTAGTGTGAATTTATATGCAGCTGTCAAAACAAAAGCAAAACAGAATTTCTTGTTTTTTCTTTTTCTTTCTTTCTTGCTTTCTTTCTTTTTCTGTTCTGTTATTAATAGGCTACATCATGGTTACAATATAACCTTATTAGGTCTTCAACTTTCTATGCTGTTGTTATGCACTAACTCAGGGGAGACCGAGGATGGTTGTAACAGCATCACTTTCACCAATAAGGGATAACATTCGAGTTATGTGATCAATATTCATGTGTATCCACTCACTCCCTGACATTGCATGTGAATTTGCATTGCTGTGTGAATAAGTGTGTAGGTTTTACAGCCAAAAAACATTTTTTTAGGTCAATATTTTGGACCAAGCCAAAATTTTGACAAGTATTGATACCAGTGAAGTTTGAATTAGAACTAGTGTAAGATGAAAGAGCAGGTTCTTAGGTAAAATATGAGTCATTTCATCAATGTTTATTTTAAACCATGCTGCTACAGGTAGTCAAACAGTGACTGACAGGTAAAACACATTTTACCTTTGTTGTTTTATTACCGTAAGTGTCAACCATCTTCTCTGGAATTTTATGAGCTGTTTCCAACCTCCTGCTGAAGGTTTCCATTCATACATGTTCACCATTCATCGGTCTTATCAGAAGATGACAGCTTTCTAGGATCACACCACTGACATTGTTCTTCATTTAGCCGTCAGTCATGAGTTCTTTTTGTTCATACTGAACCAGGAAGATGTTTAATATTGGAACATGCACAATAAACTTGCATAGATGCATGTTTTTTTGGTGTGGCCTCAGTTATTCGTTTTCAATCGCCCTGTTACAATTTACCCCAGGTTGTGTTACAACCTACCCCGGTAATGTGGTAGGATGTAACAGTGGCACTCCTTGCATTTGACATCAAATAGTGAATTCTGTGATATAGTTTGAGAAGTTTAAGGCATTGCTATTTGTAGAGGACAAATGTGGGGACCGACTCTGTGTCAAAATTTGAGAGCCCTACCATGAACACTGCAAATTATAGGAGCTGAGACAAAAAGTGTTATAACCATCCCCGGTCTCCCCTATGTAAAAAAGATCAATCATTTTTTATCCACAGTGCTGTGATTTCTTACTTTTTTTTTTGCATATTTGTGACAATTAAATGTTTAAGATCATCCAACACATTTTAATATTAGACAGGATAACCCAAGTAAACCTAATTTTGTCTCTTTCGTCAGTAGATTTCTCCTATTCACCAAAGGTTAACATGCTACTGTGACATTGCGTGCTGTGCTTGTTATCTGACCCATGTCATGTCAGGTATCATTGTAAAGCTCTCTCTCCCCTGAACAATGTGGGCTCCAAAAATTGTAATTTCCTCTGTATCTGCAACCAATCGTAAAAGTACGATTTACATTAACAATCTATGGAATTTCACAGTACAAGTCTTTAAAGGCCGTTTTCTTAAAATGAGTTTTTCCTTAGACTCTGAGCCTGAAATCTGCACTTCAGCAGCACATACAGACACCAAACCTTCCAGTTTTATTCCTGTCTATATTCTGAAGGTTTTTACAGAGGGGATTGTTGATATATCATTCAAAGCCTGATTTATACAACATTTTATTCCTAAAAACAGTATTGACAGTATTTTCTCGTTTACAGAGTGATAAAAAGAGATATCCAAAATCCCCTCTGTAAAAACGTCTGACTCTAATATGTCAACTTAAAATGTTTACCCTACTTACCTGTAGTATTCCCCCTTAAATGTGTAAGATCATCAAACAAATTCTAATATTAGACAAAGTTAACCCAAGTAAACTTAAAATGCAGTTTTTTAAATGATGATTTGTGATCAGGCCTGGGTGTGGAGAGTGAAACTGGAGATGAAACTGAACTCAGCTTTAAAAAAAAAAAGGTTTATCATTTAATTAACAGATATCACCATGAAACTTCCCACTTTTATCACTTACATAAGACAAATATTTTTTGTATTACAAGTTTTGTCAAATATGTTTAAATATGTAAATGAGGCCATATCTAATGAAATAGGTGTTAATTTGCTACATTTCCAGAACCGAAATCTGAACAATGAATAAAGCCCCTTTCAAAATTATTGTTTTATTTTGTCAGAGGTTTTTACAGAGGGGATTTTGGATATCTCTTTATCACTCTGTAAATGAGAAAATACTGTAACCAGCCCTAAAAAAAAAAAAAAAAAAAAAAAAAAAATTAGGAATAAAATGTTGTATAAATCAGGCTTTGAATGATATATCAACAATCTCCTCTGGAAAAACCTTCAGAATATAGAATGGTATAAAACTGGAAGGTTTGGTGTCTGTAGGTGCTGCTGAAGTGCAGATTTCAGACTCAGGGCCGGATTTACTAAAGGTTTGCGTGTATTAAAACGTGTGCAAACGTGATTGCACGCGCAAACACATGTGGAACCTGATCTACTAACCGGACGCACCGAGGATTGCGTCCCTCACACGGGCAAAATAGCACGTGCGATCCATTTAGCGTGTTTGCCTTGATGAATATGTAAATCTGGGCGTTTCAGCCAGAACGTGCAAAATACTGGGAGGAGTAGATGCAAATAGATTTATTTAGCGCGTGCAATGTGATTTACCAAACCAGGAAGAGATTGCGGTGGCTGTTTTTGCGTCTTTATTCACCACGTCTGAAAACCATGTAACTGATACAACTTTGCCAAAACGTATGCGTTTATTGATTTGATACCTGTCAGAGCCCCGTGATCTTACATCTCTGCATTTCCTCACGTCTGGGTAATTCTCTAACAGTTTTTCAGCCGTGTTAAAAGTCATTTACGCGCTGTTACGCACGGGGCACGTCTGTCCTGCAGTGCGCTCCTCTCCTCTCCTCTCCTCTCCTTTCCTCTCCTCTCACCTGGCTGCACAGCTCCGACTCTTGGTCCCGGTCCCGGTCCCGGACTGAGAGACGTCACCGCTGCCTTCACCCGTCTTTGATCCCTCTGGGTGGTGGTCAGAGTGTTTAGATCCGTGTGTCCCACCTGAGCTCTCTATTAATCCACTCGATCATGGGCGGCACACACACACACATATTACAGGTGTGTGATTGTCGCTGCAGCTGCTGCCTGTTCGTCACTATATGACGAGTTGGGCCATGTAGCGATTTGTGTTTATTTATCTAAACAGAGCGCGAGAGAGATGAACACACATGCTGTCATTGTATGCATCGGATCAAATGTCATTCTGTCCCTTCGTCCGTCCAGCTCTCTGTCCACTCTCTCCATGGCGGAAACGATTACCACGCGCAAAACCCTCATTTACATATTGCGGTTTGCACGTGTTTTCATTTAGCGGGTTACTCTTAGTAGATCACCTGTTTTGCGTGCACTAACCAAACTCGCAATATTATAGCGGGTGCAAACAATATAGCGCCCGCTATCTGGGATCTTAGTAAATCCGGCCCTCAGAGTCTGAGGAAAAACTAATTTTAAGAAAACGGCCTTTAAATACTTGTACTGTAAAATTCCATAGATTGTTAATGTAAATTGTATTTTTACGATTGGTTGCAGATACAGAGGACATTGCAATGTTTGGAGCCTACATAATTGTTCAGGGGAGAGAGAGCTTTACAATGATACCTGACATGACATGGGTCAGATAACAAGCACAGCACAGAATGTCACAGTAGCATGTTAACCTTTGGTGAATTTAGGAGAAATCTACTGACGAAAGAGACAAAATGAGGTAAAATAACCACCTTAATGTGGATTTTCTACCATTTCTTTCGACTTTTCTGAAAGAATACATGCAAAATAGCTCAAAATCTCAAAATGGATCAGTACATAAAAAAACAGTGTTTTTGCCTGTAGTGTCTCGACTTAACCACCTTAACCAGAGTGTGACTAAAAAGAGTAAGAAATCAGGAAGGAGGAAAATACTTTTTCTCAGAACTGTATATATTATCTATTGTCATCTTTTTCCCAGCAGACAGCTGTCGGTGTGCAGATATTCCTCTGGTGCCTCTGACTCTCCCTCCACCTGGGACATGCAACATTACATTCCGCTACACCTGTATAGACGGCTACGTAAGGCAGGTGGGACACTCCAACCTCATCAGGTGCAAGGAAGAAAACGGTGTCAAACGGTGGTCTGACCCCAAGCTCATCTGTATACGTAAGATTTCCATTGACTTAATCTACAGAACACATCTACCACATCTGTTTGATAAGTGAAGGAGCTCAGGTGAAGAAGAGCAGTGAGCGTGAGAGTTAGATATGTGACAGTCTGAGAGGTGGTTAGAGGAGGTTTCATCCACACTACTGATCAGAAGAGAAACCACACAGGAAGCAGATTTCCATCGCTGCTGTTGATTCGTTTGCAAAGACTATTCTGATTGAGGAACAGCAAAGCAAAGCAACAGCTGCAGCAAAATCAGTGACACTTGTATTTTCATCAGAGAGGCCGAAAAGACCCAATCAGGGAGCAAGACATGTGGACAGCAGTGAGAAAGAGAGCAGAGGAGATGCAACAGAGAGCTGAGCTTCAAAGTGCAATTACTTAGGATACTACAGCTGATATGTGTCTACAGTGCCTTCAAAAGTATTCATACCACTTGAACTTTTCCACATTTTGTCACGTTACAACCACAAACTTAAAAAAATATTTTATTGGGATTTTTGTGGTAGACCAACAACAATGTAGCACATAATTGTCAAGTGGGAGGAAAATGATACATGGTAATTCAAGATGTTTTACAAATTAAAATCTGAAAAGTGTGGTGTGCATATGCAGTCAGCCCCCTGAGTCAATACTTTGCTGAACCAACTTTCGCTGCAGCAGCTGCAAGGCTTTTGGGGTGTGTCTCCACCAGCTTTGCACATTTACAGCTGAAAGTTTTGCTCCTGCTATGCAAAACAGCTCCATTTGAGTCAGATTGGATGGTGAGCGTCTGTGAGCAGCAGTTTTCATGTCTTACCACAGATTCTCAGTAGGATTCAGGTCTGGACTCTGACTGGGCCATGGATCTGCTTTGCTGTAAACCAGTCCATTGTAGCTCTGGCTGTGTGTTTAGGGTGGTCGTCCTGCTGGAAGCTGAACTTCCGTCCCAGTCTCAAGTCTTTTCCTCCAGGACTGTCCTGTATCTAGCTCCAGAAAATAGAAAAGAGGAGACCGCACACTTAAGCTCCCTTTATGTGCTGCTTTATTTAGCGCATCCAACAAAAAAACAGTAACGTTTCGAGCGTACTGCTCTTCTTCAGACTCAGACTGACAGACTGTATTTAGCTCCATCCATCTTTCATCAACTCTGAGCAGCTTCCCTGTCCCTGCTGAAGAAATGATGCTGCCACCACCATGTTTCACACTGGGATGGTGCGTTCAGGTTCATGTGCAGTGTGAGGTTTCTGCCACACA
>NW_028219990.1:0-11294 GCF_045865225.1 Trachurus japonicus | reverse complement strand
GGGGGGGGGGGGGCTTAATCCCTTAATAACTGGACAACTACAGTGCATGTTAACACATTAGTCCGACTAAGACTGGACTTCTCCAGATTCTTCTGCAGGTATACATCTTAAGGCCTGTACATACTCCCTAAGAACAGAGAAATTTGTTTGTTTTCTTAATGTGGCAAGAACAAGAACAAAGTTAGTTCAGGCCACGACATTTCAAACTCACCATACAGACACCATACAGGAAAAAGTCCTGCCCAGATTAGGGGTGCGCGATACTGCAAAATGTTGGTTTGGGCCAGTATTGCCGACACCGATACCAATAGGCTACTGAGCCTTTTTACTTGCAATACAGTTTTACTTACTAGCGATTTATCTACTTTTGTGTAGGGGTAAGCAATGTGTCATTATTTATTAAGTGAATGCATCAATATTCACGCGAATTCAAATTTTCATGATCATTGTTTCCTTTGATTAATCATGACTATGTTCATAATAAAGCTCTCTTCTAGTTGAGCATGAGCGAAGTGAGAGTTGAGCGGTGTTTGCACAGCCACTCTGTAATGGGAGTTGCGTACTGAACATAGAGAAGAGAAACTGAAACTTAAGTATCGATCTCATCACACAAGTATTAATAAATACCAGTACCAACATTGGTATCGATACTATTGATATTTTAGATCGATCCGCCCACCACTAGCCCAAATGAACAAAGTGCGAGAACTCCCAAACCAGGGCTCACAGCCATGGGCGAAAGAACACATTTCTCTGTTATTGTGGAGTACGTACAGGCCTTTAATCTGACTGAAACTGGACAAACGTGTGCTTCACAACAGTAGAGACGGCACAAAGTGTGGCATGGGCACCGATTTGAACCCGGCCCGGACCAGTCGGGTACTCTAGTTGAGAACTCTAATCCAGTTATTTACTAGGTGAAAGAAAAGTCAACAGGACAGGGGTTTGTATTAACCCTCTGAGACGACACATATTGCCACCTATGTTGAGGAGGTTTCCATCAACTATTGGATTTTCCCTGTTGCATGTAAACTGGGAAATATGACAGAATTCTGATGAGATGCTTGACTCAGCTGTAAGCGTAAATGTAAACGTATTGACTGCTGCAGTGAGTCACATGCTCTGTCACCGATTGCCACAGAAGAGGAAGTCAGTCAGACAGCGTGAACCACCAGACACTCTCCCATAGAGAAACAGAGAAGTGATTTCAGGCCCTGGTACTCTCCAGTCAAACGCCAGAACAAAAACAGACTGATGACAGAACAAAGAACAAACTGGTCATTAAGGGATGATAAAGACTATTTAGTTTTTTATTTAGTATTTCTATTAGTCATTCTTCACCTTCCTATTTATGTCCCAATCCCAAAACCCACCCTCATAGGCCTTAAAGGGATAGGTTCAACATTTTGGCAAACTGGCCCAATTGCTTTAATCCCTATAGTTTTAGGAGTAGGTTTGTTACCTTTAATTGTCGGTGCAAGCTATTTTTAGAACAGCGGAGCAGCGCCATTGCCGTGAACTGCTCAGAGCTACGCTACAGAGGCTAATGGGATTTCTTGGTTTCCCTCATCGAACTCATCAAATACACAATCCAACAACTCCAAAACGCTTTGGTGGACAAGTTGTGACCTGCACATTCACCACGCTATGAGATAATAACAGAACGTTGTTTTCGAGGTAAATGCAGAGACTGCTTCCTGAAAAAACTGCCCCCGACAGGAACATGCATCAGCGTTCTCGTAAAGTTCCGTTATTATCTCATAGCGTGGTGAATGTGCAGGTCACAACTTGTCCACCACAGCGTTTTGGAGTTGTTGGATTGTGTATTTGATGAGGGAAACCAAGAAACCCCATTAGCCTCTGTAGCGTAGCTCTGAGCAGCTCACGGCTCTGCAATTAAAGGTAACGAACCTACTCCTAAAACTATAGTGATTATGACAATGGGCCAATTTGCCAAAATGTTGAACCATCCCTTTAAGCTGATCTCCCACTAAATCACTAAGGTGTCAGGTTTGTTCCACTTGTCTCTTGAATTATGCAATTTCCCCAGGGTGTAAAGGTCCCACATGTATTATGAATTAAGGTTCAATGACCTATACAAATACTTTATATACCGTAAATTCTCAAGTACTACAGCTTCGAGCAAATAAAGCTGGTCTCAATTCGAAGCCGGGTCTATTTTCAAGAGACTCCCGACTCCTATTTAGTCTGAGCTGATCAAAAGAATTAAACAGGCTACCAATAAACAAGATTTATGCTCGTCTTGGGTTTGATCGTTTGGGTTTGATCGTTTTTGCATGCATTCATTTAGAAGTTTAATCGGCACCGACTCGCTCCATGTCCCGGTCCCGGTCCCAGATGTGAGGAGGTGGGAACGCCGCCAAGGGGATATAATTCATTCAGGAACACTCTCCTTTTTTATTAAAACCATTTATTGCAACAAATGGTATACAGTTAGATTTGTCAAGCGCATGCTACGTCACTCCAGGGAGCGCAATAAATACCCCCACCCCCCCGGAGCCATTTGGACTCTGAGAAGGTGAAGGCTGGGATGTGGGAGGCAAGCTTAGCGGTTTTGTGAATACAGTAGTGTTGAAGGGGAGATCAGTGTGAGAGCCTAGATTTAAATTGACCGCCTATTGTGGGAGAATGAATGTGATTGGATGGAGACTAATGGGCTGGCTGTCAGCTGACTACAGCTGGGGCTTGAGACTTCTGTGTCCTGCATGAATTTGCGCAAAGCTTCATTAATAACAAATAATAAATCAACAGTCAATTACAACCGCAAAGACAAAGCACAGCTTGTTGGTTAAGGTACTAAAGGGACGGTTAACCAGAAATACAAAATGATAAATAACCAATTCTTCCTCTAAATAAATGCGTGCTCTGGCTCTTTCCCTGGGTCAGTCTGTTGAAGTGGCACCAAAGGCAAGAGCTCAAGTGTTGTTAAATTCACCATGGACGTGATATTCTTACTCTTTCAAACAGATTTGATTGGATTTTCCCATCTTTACTAAGCAAAAGGTTGTTGTTTTTGAGAATTTACGGTAATCATTATAAAAATGTGTGCGAGGTCAAAGACTAACTAAACCATACCAGGCCAAATAAGGCTGAACCCCTGGAGCTGAACGTCTCACTTCTGTATCCAAGTGAAACACTCATCGAAACCTGACATTACTATTGCAAAGTGCTGAGACGGGACAATGGGATCTGGGCCGTAATGCAGGAAGGTCTGGCGGGTGCCTGTAAACTGAGCTGTTCATCACAAGTATATTTATTAATCAGCATGTGTGTTATTTTGTATATATGGACAACTGAATGTTTAAAGACATTATGAATTGTACATAAATGTTCTGTGTTGCATTGATGTGAGTTTGTTGTTATAGAGACAGAAGTCTCTGAAACCACCAAACACCAAGACAACTTCTGCTTCCTCTCTCTCAGGACTTTGTATGTGATCATCGGCCTTTTTAAGACTGCGATTCGCTTTGCTCATCTTCCTTTGAAAAGCTGACATGTACTTCCTGTTGCTCTCCACTGTCAGTCTGTGAATAAAATCAACAAGGTTTATATAAATATTCAATAACTCTGTGCTTTCTTTTTCTATCAATGATGTCACAGTGAAGTTGACGTGTGAGCTTTTTAGGTATGACACTCCATCACTTCATTTTATCTTACTGGATATTTGATTAAAATTGTCATGATGAGGTCAAAGTGATCTTGAATTTTGACCATCAAATGAGAATCAGATATGCAGCGTTCCAGACAACTCTGGATAATCTGACCTCCTACTTGAAAAAGTGAATTGGAAGGCACCTAATGTCGGAGCTCCAACTTGTAGTAAGGGCATTTTAGCAGACATTTGACCAATCTGGGAACTAAATCCTTACCAAGAAATTTCTTCACAATTGTCTTTAGGAACATGCGTAATATGATGTCTTAAAATGTTGAAATTCAACTCCCGTGGGAAACCCCCTAAAAAACTACTCAAAGTTGGGGTACCCGTAACTGGATTTTTGAACATTCCGAAATGTTAAATTTGGCTTTAAGTAACTTGTCAGGGGTCAAACTAGGGGTTTTTCATGATTCTGAGTTGATCGCAAACAATAGTTTTACCCCCAAAACACTCCTTGGTGGAGAAAAAAACAACCACACCCACTTTTCTTGTTCATCGGAACCCCCATCACCACCACCAATAGAATGCATTACAGAGAAGCCATTCCTTAGCATTGCAGAGGTTGTGTCACTACTAAATACTCAATATAATATAACTTATATTCTATAGCCTTTTTTCTATAGGACATACACACCCTCCAGGATTTTGTGGTGTCGCTAAATTTATTAAAAAAATTATTATAAATGTAATTTATTATGCGGACCGGTAGCAAGCAGCGAGAGAGAAAATACAGTGGACATGCACCAGATTTCACATACCAGCAACAACTGAAACAAGTTTGTTCGAAATGAAGATAGGAAAAGCACAAAAAATACACAGTGGTGCTACATTGATTGCAAACATGATCATGTTAATCTGCACACACACTGAGCATCAATCTCCATCGAGCATCCAGGCTCTTTTTGAAGAATGGAAAAAGATAGATGTTGCAGTGTGTCACAAACTTGTTCATTCCAGCTTGGGCCTATTGTTTGGTCATGACCGTATGGTAGCTGTTGTAGTGTATTATGGGATTTGTAATGTGAGTAATGTGAATGCTATATTGGTGGGCCATTATTAACATAATATTTTTCTTGAAGGCCATATAAAAGTGTATCGCAGGACAGATCTGGCCCCCAGGTTTTTGACATGACATTGACGTGTGTGCTAGATTAATGTCCAACAATGTAAAAAGGTAGAATATAAGTTATATTAAATATTCAGTAGTAATAGTAGAAGTTTTTTGTGACATTAAAGAAAACCTCTGTCATGCACAGGAATAGCTGATCTCTAATGTATTCTATTGAGTACAGTAGATCACCTTTATTATAATAGCCTAAACCTAACTGTAAAAATCCTCTAGGCCTACACCATGTTTTCCTAGCTTGATAGCTAATGGGGCAGTCAGCCAGCATTTAGGAAAATAAAATGGTCAGATGGTCATCAGATTCAGTCGTACATAGGAGTTGGCTAACTAACCATATTATTTACTGTTAGCCAACTAACAACCATTTTTGTAAGACTTTGATGCCTATCTCTATAATGCATTATAACCATACTTATAATGAGTTATAATGTGGTTATAGCATTGTATAACTATAATTATAAACATTCATAAATTATCATAAGACTTATCATCATAACACACTATAAAGCATTTTATGATGACTTATAAGGTCAGATATTATAATACGTTATAACTCGCTGACAATGCCCATGTCGATAATACATTATAAATATAGTTATAATGTGTTATAATTGGCTTATAAAAGTGTATAACCATCATTATAAATACTCATAAATTATCATAAGGCTTTATAACAATTAGCATAACACATCATAGAGCATTTTATAATGGCTTAAGGTCAAGTATTATAATAGAGTTGTAATGCTCTATAATGTGTTATGCTTATTGTTATAAAGCCTTATGATAATTTCTATTCTAACTATATTTTTAATGCATTATCGATGTGGGCATTGTCAGCGAGTTCCTAATAGTTATAACATATTAATACCTGACCTTATAAGTCAAGATAAAATGCTTTATAGTGTGTTATGATTATTGTTATAAAGCATTATGATCATTTATGAGTGTTTATAACTGTAGTTATACAGTGCTATAACTGCATTATAACTTTTATTATTATAACCCATTATAAGCATGATAATAATGCATTATAGAGATAGGCATCAAATAAAGTGTTACCACAATTTTTAAGTTTCTTATGCATGTTATCAACACAATGACATGACATATTTCAAGTTCTTAAAAGAAAAAGGAGATAACACATATCAGGTGTAAAAAATAGTATGTTTGTCAATGGTCGAAGGTTGTAAATGGCTTCAACATGTCTAGCACTAGCTAACTCCAAAATTCCTCACTTTTAATGCTAACCAACTACAACTACCACTAAACAATACTTAGGCTGATTTACCATGGCAATAAATAAAAAGTAGAAGAAAGCAACATTTTAATGTACATGTACCCAATAGTGAGAACTGTGTGTGTGTGTGTGTGTGTGTGTGTGTGTGTGTGTGTAGGCTATGTGTATGTTGCCGGTTTTACTGGTATGTGACATCTGGTGTGCACCTGATGTCTTTCCTTCTCTCTCGCTCCCGATCCGCATAAAACTTAATGTTATATGAAAACAATAACTAGTAATAAAAACACATGCAAAAAAAAGTAATGGAAACACTGTGGCCACAGCTGACCACAGCTAGCCACAGCGGTCTATATTAGCGAATTTGCAGAAAAGTTGCAGTGGCAAGGCCAAAGAATTCATGATTGAATTTGCATTAATAGTTGCAATCGTGACACCACAAAATCTTGGAGGGTGTGTATGTCCTATAGAAAAAGGGCTATAGAATATAAGTTATATTATATTGAGTATTTAGTAGTGACACAACCTCTGCCATGCTAAGGAATGGCTTCTCTGTAATGCATTCTATTGGTGGTAGTGGGGGTTCCGATGAACAAAAAAAGTGGGTGTGGTTGTTTTTTTCTCCACCAAGGAGTGTTTTGGGTGTAAAACTAATGTTTGCGATCAACTCAGAATCATGAAAAACCCCTAGTTTGACCCCTCACAAGTTACTTAAAGCCAAATTTAACATTTCGGAATGTTCAAAAATCCAGTTATGGGTACCCCAACTTTGAGTAGTTTTTTAGGGGGTTTCCCACGGGAGTTGAATTTCAACATTTTAAGACATCATATTATGCATGTTCCTAAAGACAATTGTGAAGAAATTTCTTGGTAAGGATTTAGTTCCCAGATTTTCATATGTTGCCCTTACTATTGGGAAATTTAAAAAATCTACCCTGACTTCTTCCTCTGGTGTCACATGGTGTAGAACCAAACCATCAATGGTAAAACATTGATTGAAATGCATTTTTAACACCAAAATGTGCTTAAACGTTATGAAATATTCAATATTTACCTACATTAACAGATTACCCACCAGTGTTGTGATTTTTCAATGGTCTGTTCAAAAAAAAAAAAAAATCCGGTAAGGGAGTAAAGGGAGTAAGGGAAAAAGTAGGGGAAAAAACTAGCCATAAAAACAGGAAAAAAGATTAGTCAGAAAAACAGGAAAAAAAATTACTCCGAAAAACAGAAAAAATTACCTCGAAAAACAGACCAAAAATTAAATTACTCAGAAAAAACTTTGTTTTTTTTTAAATTCAGTCAATGCAATACGCTTCCGTATGTTTTCATGATTTTAAAAGGCTTCTTTTTCTCTGTTTGTTTTTGTGCCCTTTGTAATGTCTGAATGCTGTATGTGAAGCATGTCCCACTCTGCCATGTTTTTGGCTCATTCTGTCCTGGTGTTTCTGGAACACTTTGAAGATGGAAATTTGGAGTTCTCAAGTGGAAAATTCAGAGTTCCTAGTTGTCTCAAATTTGCCGAGTCCAAGTTTGTGTCTGAGATAAGTCATTCATTGAGTCTTGAGGACTTCAGTCAGCGTGTTGCTAAAATGAAATAAAACCCTCTTTTCCAGCAAGAGCACAGTGCATGACTGTTTCTGTTGGCCAGTGAAAACTGATTGTACTTTACTTACAAGATGCATGGTGAGATGTTATTAATGTACTGTGTGGCATCAAACTACTCCGACTATAAACTCAGAAACTTAGCAACATGTAAGCACATAAAAGTAAGTCATGTGTGAGTTCAGAAAGAGTCCAAGTGAATGCTTGTGCCGTGTACTGGAACTAGTTCATGGTGTAGAAAGATAAGAATCACATCCGTTCCCTTTGGGTTTGATGAAGCAGGAGAGTGACCTCTCTGGTTCCAGATGTTAAGTTGGTTAAGTAACATGATGCCTATTCTTATTGAGTCACTGGGCGAGGCAAGACACCCTGGACAGCTGCCTTGTCTTTCACAGGACTGACACATACGTATATCTCAAAATGTGGGTGTGAGTGGTCACAAGACTGTCTGAAAGAAGAGCTGTGTTTCCTCTTCACTTCACAATGGTGACAGTGAAGAGAAGCCAAGGCTGATGGACTGCAGCTGTTTGGCAGCTCCAACCTGGAACAGGACCACCACCACTGTTCAGACCACAACAAGCTCTTCCAGTCATATTGTAGTCTTAAATTACTAATCTAATCATGTTAACTTCCAATGTACACAGTACACTGGCCAAAAGCATCACAGATTATTATTAGAACCCAAATCCACTTAATGAAATCAAGACACGTTTTTCCAGCAGGTTAATATTTTTACCACGTTTTTGAACAAAACCACAGCAGCAATAAACTCAGTGTTACACAATAACACAGAGATCTCCAATCAAACGGTCCTCCACTGAGAATCAAGGAGATTATGTCACAGAGACAATACTTATACAAATAGATATTTAAAAAAATCACAGTCACACAATTGTCTGTTGAGGATAAAAAAGCACCATTGTTCTTTCTGACGGTTCTGGTCCTGGTCAGAGTGTCGGCTCTTTTTTCCCAGTAAGGTCCTGGGATGGAGCAGCTTTAGAAAAAGGGAAAGGGATTGTCCGGTGGATCCAGCTGCTCTGGTATTCTAGCCATTGAGAAGACGTCATCGGTCTGGAGGAAGGCGGTCGGCCCCAGGCGTTCCCACACGCACCTCTCACACAGCGGGCCGGAAGCCGAGGAACCGTGGGTCTGGACAAAAGACAAAGGAGACAGACGTGTCTGTAGTTTTTGATTGGGGATTTTGTGATGCAAACAGTATTTAGAGGTATATTGTGTACTGTCTTACATATTCCAACCGTCGGGCGGACATGATGAACGAGGAGCCGGGCGTGATGCAGTTGGGACAGTTTGCGACCGAGCAGGGCAGCGGCTCGCCCGCCTTCATCAGGGTGTCGGGCATCTGGGACTTCAGGAAATATTCCTGGAGACAAGAGGTTGATGGTGTGGACAGAGTTTAGATTACTGCACATATATGGAGTTATTTTTGTCTCATTAATATCTGTAAACGCACAGAAGGTGATCTACAAATGTTCCTTGGTTTGCACACGTGTTTTGCTATCCACAAAGGGTGATCTACAAATGTTCCTTGGTTTGCACACGTGTTTTGCTATCCACAAATACAAATTTCTAATTTGTAACTTGTATTTTGGTTTTTACAAATAAATGTGTATTTGTAAATATATTGTATATTTGTAAATGTATAATTTTCCATTTGTAAAAACAAAAAAGCCATTTGTAAAACCGAAAATTCTGTCTGTGAAGTGTGACTCTGCATTTGTGGATCACCAATCACACACACGCATCTCTTTCCGCAATGACGTATTTCTGAGACATTCCTGCCGAGATCCACACAGAATCCACAAACTCACAGCTGCTGATTCACAAAGGGCCGCTCTCCTCACCAGGAGGGGCAGTGTTGGCGAGTAGCTGAATGAAAACTAAAGCCTGGTTTATGCTCGACGCAGTCGCGAGTGCGCGAGGCTCGCGCGCCACAAATGACGTAAACGCGCACCTCGCGACGGCGTCGCGCGCTGGCGCGTCGCGCTGTCGCGCACCTCCAGGATTTTGAAACTTGGCGCGCGCCGCGCGAGTGTCGCTTGGTTCAAAATGGATGAATTTGAGGGAAGACCTGGGGAAGACTGGCTGAGCTGGTACGCTCTAGCATTTGTACAACTCGTAATTAAGTTATAAAGACCATCAAATGACCCAGAACTCGAGGAACTATGCAAATCCGGTCCCTCCTCTCCTCCATGTGCATCTGTTTACAACAAGCCGGCGAAAAATCAATACATGGAGCGATCGATAACGTTATATAACTACTACACTGATGTTGCAAGGACGGTTGGTTTTCAAATCATGTAATTAACGATCACAATTACACCGGAGCTTTTTAATTAAGGTAAATAGTAGAGCTACAGGAGAAATCCTGCTTACTTCTTCTCTGTTTTTAGTTGCTTCTGCTACTTCCTATTGTATTTTTTTTATCTACCGCCCCCTGTCTTTGCTACGAATATTGCAACGGTGAATGCGGCAAGTATAAACGCCTGTGCGCTCTGCCGAGGTGCGCGCGCCAACTGCCAACGGAGCCAGGCGAAAGTATAACCAAGGCTTAACGAAGAAGACTGCTACTGGTTTATCTCGAGAAATTATTTTAATTCCCACTGTTAATGCGTCACTTTATTAAGTTTTAATGTTTTTTTCATGCGATAAAGTAACTGTTAAGACCCCCAATATGCGGTTAGTTTATCCAAATGACGCCTCTTTGGAAGTTTGCTCCGCCGTTCGCGGAGCAGTGAAGCTCCATCTGTGGAGCAGCTAAGCTAACTAGGCTACCACCGGACGAGCGGTCTATCACAGAGGCTACCGCCGGGCTGCTGTGGTGGTCGGCCGGCTAACCTCCGCTGTCATCCAGGTCTCCCCCGGCTCGTTTTTTTCCCCGGAATGATGAAGCTGGTTAGCCAGCCCACCGCAGCAGCCAGGCTGCTGTTTAGATCTGATTAGATGCTTAGATGTTAGACTGTTTAGATCCCCAGTATGTGGTTATTTTTATACAAATGACGCCTGTTTGGAAGTTTGCTCCGCCGTTAGCCTAGTTAGCTGCTAACTAGGCTACCACCGGACGAGCGGTCTATCACAGAGGCTACCGCCCGGCTGCTGTGGTGGTCGGCCGGCTAAGCCGCGGTCTCCTCCCAGGGGAGAAAACGACCTGCATTGTTAATGTCAACTGACTGACCGTTTCATTGTAAAACATTTATTTATTGTTGAAGCGGTGGTGACTGTACATAGCCCATCATAGACTAAATAGTTTTGTTTGTTGATATAGCCTACAGACTACTACCTCTGAATGAGACAACATGTATCTCCTAAAAATAATTCATCCAGCCGGCGGTAAACCTCTAAAAAACTGCCGGTAGATTGATGGGCTCCTTTTCTCCCCTGGGAGGACGACGCAGATTAGCCGACCGACCACCTCAGCAGCCCGGCTGTTGCTTCTGTGATGATCCGCTCATCCAGAGGCAGCAACCGGGTTGGGGCTGGTCTCTCCCCTGGAATGACGCCGCGGCTTAGCCGGCGGACCACCACAGCAGCCCCGGCTGCTTCCTCTGTGATGATCTGCTCATCCAGAGGCAGCAACCGGTTTACTGAAGTGCTCGTTTTCTCCCCCGAGAAGACGCCGCGGCTTAGCCGGCCGA
>NW_028219989.1:0-14947 GCF_045865225.1 Trachurus japonicus | reverse complement strand
AAAATTAACGCGTTAAAAAAATTAACGCATTTTAATCGCACTTATTTAAAAAAAATTTTTTTTTTTTTTTTCTTCTCACATGTGTCTACGTGTGGTGCGCCCACGCAGTTTGAGAGGCTGACTGGCAGAGATGAGAGCTGGTGAAACGCTAGCATGGTTATTTAAAACACCATCTCTGATCTCTGCCTGCACATAGATACACAGACACGGGCGCACGCTAAATGCGCTATATAGCGCTAATTGCTCAGCTGCAGCGCTATATCTATGACCTGTCACTGTCACAGGTGCAGCCCATCTCATTATGATAGGACTTCACCCTCAGAGCTGTCTGTCTTCAGACTGTCCTGACCTGTCCCTGAACATCACACAGGGACAACATGGAGCTGCCTGTGTGATTGGTTACTGAGTTTTATTAATGTTTACATCAGGCTGAGTTCAACAAATCAGTTTATGCTACTGTGATTTAAGTAGCCTAGTTAAATACTACAGTAATCATCATAGTGTATTGGAAGGAAAGACCATTTAATCTGTATGTATCAAATATCGATTACCTTGAATGCTTAAGCTTATGTATTCAGTCATTCAATGGTATACTAAAATCCATGTGAAAAAAAATGCTTCTCACTGTTCTCAGGTCAAATATTTATATGCGATTAAAATGCGATTAATTGCGATTAATTAATTACAAAGCCTCTAATTAATTCGATTAATTTTTTTAATCGAGTCCCGGCCCTAGATGAAATATCATCGACGATTAACTTTTATCACGTGACGAAAACAAGACAAGATGGTGGTCATGTAATGATAAATACAACTAAATAAATAATGCAATATTGTTGACAATAAAAATTAGACTGAATGTGGTTTACAAAATAAAAACTCTGCTAAAATTTCTCTTCATTTTCTTTGACCAAAACGAGACGAGAAGAAATAACATTAGAATGTTTAGTTACGTTATTATTATTTTGCAGTATTTCTGTTTTCTAGGCGACATCACTTCCTCAATCCCCACTCGCGGCAGAGAGAGAGCGTTTAAAGAGGGTTTTTTTCAAAATATCTGCTAAATATAGTGTGAGGGAACTTAAAGTCCCCCTCCCGCGACCCTTTTTGGTCATTTTAAAACCAGCTCATTAGCCATGCACATTAGCAATGCACCTCTGGAGGGTGGGCGGAGACTGCGCTGCTCTGCACCCGCCCAGCCACCTCCTCGCACCCCACCCCCCACTTGCTGACAGCTGGACAGATTCAGCGCGTTTAGCGTAAAACTCCACACTGGGATTCGATCCCAGACTGGAACATAGTCCTTGCTCATGGTGCAAGCTGCTCTACCAGGTGAGCTATACCTGTTATACTTTGACAGCTACACCTAGCTGTCAAGCCTTTCACCTCTGAGCCAGATGCAGAGCGGGCGGGAGCTTGTAGCACTAGTGCCCTCCCCTGGAGCTGTGACACGTCAGCTCCAGTCTCCCTGAAACTGCCAGTTTGCGTCTGCCATTGGTTCACAGCAATTTGAAGGCAGAAAAACTCAGAAATGCAATTTTGCACTTCCTTTTCTGCTGATATGTGCTCTAACACAAGAAAAATGCCACAGGAACATGTGAAAAGCTCAAAAAACAACGATTTTCACGGGAGTGGGTCTTTAAAATAAATATGTTGAACAGCATCTTCCATATCTAGAATGGATGTTTTCTTGAGTCTATAAGGTAACAATAATATAATAATAAGATAACCATGTTTGAATTGTGAAATGGGTTTGACTGAAAGAAAAATGTGGTTTTGTCTATACTATATAGGTAATTATACTATATTGACTGGGTTAAATAGAATGACATTACTAGAAAGAGAAAGGAAATATTCAGGGGTTATTCTGACTAAAATAAAATGCTCAGACTGTTAAGTCGACTGAAACTTGACTAGACAAAAAAAAAAAAATGAACGTGACTAAAACTAATAAAAACAGACGGTAAATGACAGTTTGACACAAAGACTGGACTAAAACTAAAATTAAAACAGGACACCAAAAACAACACTACAGGTCAGTGTATCTGTTGGTTATCTCTGTGCTCAAGAAGAAACTGAGGTCTCACCATCTATTTTTGTCTGGAATTCATCGAGAGGTAGAAGTATGACTTCAACGAATTCTACAGGAGGAAGAAAAAAAAAGGTTGTGAGATGACCTACTTTATTATGGAAGAATATTTCTGAAAAGTGATAAACATAACTCACCTCCATCACCTGTAGGAGAACACAAGAGAGGATTAGCCAATGTGTTTTTTTTTAATTCACAGGTAAATTCCTAAAATGCAGTACATATACAGAAAAAAGTGATGTTGTTGGGGATTGTGATTAACTCCTGTGTTGGTATGGTATGATACTGTTATAATTAGCAGATATATTCATATGTATCCAATGCATAGAAATTAAACACTAAATTAAAAATAATAGATTTAAAATCAGAGGGTTGAAACTGAGCTGCCAGCTCCATAACAGCAAAAAAAAAAAAAAAATCATGACAAATATTTTGATCAATATTTAGACTGTGATTATCCAACATGATTACTCATCAGGAAACATGCTACACTTTTGAACTTTGAAAAAAGGAGGAGACAGATCAGAGATGTACAGCTAGCAGCATCACTGATAGACATATAGGGATCAGGGATGATAGATCAATACCACGGTCTATCACTTATCTTTATGGAATTTTAATGGTCCTTTTATCAATACACGGTGCTCAAGCATAGATTCAATTGTTTTAAAAAATAATTTGTGCCATTCTCCATCAGCCTCCTCAATAAAAACCAGCCCTAACCCAATACTTAACCTCCTGCAATAACTCAATATTTCTATTGTTTATTTTTATCTATTCAATTGTTTTTCACTGGTTTTGCCTCTTATGATATTTATTGATTCAATGTTGCTTTTATTACTGCTCATCATTATATCCATCTGTTTTTGAAAATGATAAATGATAAATGATGATGATGATAAAGAGATAATGTATGCAGCACCACTAAGCCCAAGAATTTTCCTACAGGGACAATGAAAGTATACTGGATTGTATTGTAACACTTTTTCTGTTTCGTAATGGCCAATTTAACATTAGGTTCCAGTTCTGAGATTTGATCATGAGCCTAACCGACACTAGTGACTGAATCCCTCCCGTCTTCTCACCCAGCTGTTGTGTGGGGTTAATATTCTCCGCTTCGTCTCCGTTGATGTTGACCAGGACGATCTGGGTGGTGCAGTTAGACAGGCCGGGGTCCAGACACGTCACTACGATCAAAGCAAGCAGAAACATTACGTAACACGACGCTCACACACCTCCGAGGCTTTCAGAATCTATCAGTGCTGCGGCGGCTGCCCTGTAGATAAAAAATGTGCATGGGACCCCTGAACCTCTCGAAAACACACACACACACACAGGAGATAAGATACACACAGGACAGGCAAGCTAATGCAATCAATTGTCCAGTGTGTGTGTGTGGGCGATGATACCTGGAGTCACTCCGACTACTTCCCCTTTGTAGCCGGTTTCTTCCTTCAGCTCTCTGAGTGCAGCAGCTTCTGCAGTTTCCCCCTCATCGATCAAGCCTGGACAAAGACAGGAGGTAACACCCATATTCAGGAGTCAAATAGAAGAAGTCTGTACTATTACCAAAAAAATAACATTCTGTTGTCTCCCCTAAATTGTCGGTGCAACCGTGCAAGCTATTTTTAGAATGGCGGAGCAGAGCCACCAGCTGCTCAGAACTACGCTACGGAGGCTAATGGGATTTCTTGGTTTCCCTCATCAAACTCATCAAATACACAATCCAACAACTCCAAAACGCTCTCATGGACAAGTTGTGACCTGCACATTCACCACACTATGAGATAATAACGGAACGTTACGAGACAGAGTTGTTTTTGAGTCAAATACAGAGACTGCTTGCCAAAAAACTGCCCCTGACAGGAATGTGCATCAGCAGTTTTGCATGAATTTACCTAGAAAACAACTCTGTCTTCTAACATTATTATCTCATAATGTGGTGAATGTGCAGGTCACAACTTGTCGCACAATCCAACAACTCCAAAGCGTCAAGTTGTGACCTGCACATTCACCACATTATGAGATAATAATGTAATGTTAGAAGACAGAGTTGTTTTCTAGGTAAATTCATGCAAAACTGCTGATGCACGTTCCTGTCAGGGGCAGTTTTTTGGCAAGCAGTCTCTGTATTTGACTCAAAAACAACTCTGTCTCGTAACGTTCCGTTATTATCTCATAGTGTGGTGAATGTGCAGGTCACAACTTGTCCATGAGAGCGTTTTGGAGTTGTTGGATTGTGTATTTGATGAGTTTGATGAGGGAAACCAAGAAATCCCATTAGCCTCCGTAGCGTAGCTCTGTGCAGCTCACGGCTCTGCTCCGCCGTTCAAAAAATAGCTTGCACCTACAATTAAATTACAATTACAAACCTACTCCTAAAACTATAGGGATTATGGCAATGGGAAAACTTTCTGACCTGCAGGAAACTCCAAACTGTTGCATCCCAGAGGAGGACGGAACTGCTTCACCATCACCACGCAGTCTTTGTGGAGCGTCCGTTTCAGGAGCGCGATGATTCCCACGCCTGCAGGAAAACTGTGTTACACCCCGACCACCTCATCCTTGTCAAACAAGAGAAAGACGAGACGGACATGCTCACCATCTGCCTCTGTGTTGGTCTGCCTAGTCGTCCTCTTCACGGTCTCCCAGGTCCTGGAAGGATGAAAACGGAAAACAGAAACTGAAAGCAGCAGAGAGGGAAACTGTTTGATTGTGGGTCTGTGTTAGGTGTGTGATGGTACAGTACCTGGTGCTTCCAGCCACATCCACGTACGTGGTCTTCTCCAGTTTCACCCAATTCCCTTTTGCTATGAGCTGGAACACAGAGTAGTGTACTTTTGACTCCACTACACATCACATCACACCACACAGTGAACTCCTCCACTGTCAGTGTCCTCATGCTGCTTCATTAGATAAAGATGGAGCACAGTGATCTGTTCTGAGGTATCAGGATTTTTCAGAAAACAGGTGATCCAGAAGTTTGAGTCAAGTAAAAAATCTGACTGAACAACATTCACTTTTTAAAAATTATTATTATTACTTATAATAAACTTTTTTTATTGATTCTATACAGCATTATCCTCATCTCGTACATAATTTTCTAAATACATAGAACATACCCATACTCCACACAGGAAACAAAGACAAAAATTAGGCATAAACTCACAATTAATCATAAAGTAGAGTAAATGAGAAGTAATAGTAATAAAAGTATTTTTTTTCACTCCTTCCATCCTTATTTCCACTCCTTTCTTGGGGATTCCCTTTTCCAACAACTTTCACTTTTACATGGAGGATCTGCACTGAAATGAGCAGATTGAGCTTAGAGTGCCTATAGGCACTCTAATTGAGCTCTGTGGTTATGTTGGAGAGTGTGTCCAGCACTAATGGAGACCTCTTCAAACGAGCAATTTCTACATTATATCTTCGTGTAATTGCAGCTTAAAAAAATTTGACTCACCTCTTCTTTCACTATGTGTGGAGTTGTAGTCCCTTTGGGTTCCTCGGAGTTACTCATTGTCAGTATCTGAACAGCTGTAAATGGAGGAGAGAGCCGAGTTAAAAAGCTTAAATTAACACCATTCAGCCCGAGCCCAACTGGACAGTTCACACAACACACAAACACACAAGGCTGTAGGTCCAGCTCTACTTGGACACGGGACGATTCTGATCATGAGTTGCTCAATTAGCTGCTACAGCGGGGCAAGTTCACCAGCAGCAGCAGCCACCATTACACCCCCTCATTCAGCTGCTCTGTTCGTTTCGTAGTTAAAATTTTGTTCGCTGCTTCACACTCCCCCAGCTGCACGCGGGCTCTGGGCTCGTCTACTTTACACTTTTAATTATCACGTAAAATGAGAAAGAAAAAGAACTAAACCTAACTCACGTGAAATCCCAGCCTTGTGTTAGTAGTGGTAGAGATAGTGAAGAAGTAGGGAGTTGTCACTCCGCTACCACTTCCGGTTACCTCATACGTCATTTGAGTCAACTTTAAAGAAACTCTTTGCTGATAAAGTTTAGGAAAAAAATTAAAAAGCTGTTCATTCAGCAATTATTGTAGCTTTTAAAACATGTTTACTCAACAGTTTCGACAAATTTAAGTACATTTTGCATGCTAATACATTCTTAACTTGCAGTTAATCAGTAAATATGATAGGTTGACTACAAATTTGTCTATCCAAAGGCACTTCACCTTTCGTATTAATTGTGCTTATTGAAAATATTAGTAGGGTCCATTATGTTATATTTTGAAAGGATTTTACAGTGTTTTTTATTTGTATTTGGAATATAGAATGAAAATCGATTGCAGTTAATTTCGGGCATGGAGTGACACCTCTCTCCCATAGACAATCTCTGCCTCAAATCAGCGGGTTTTCCTCGATTACGCCCACATGTGCGTCCCAGAAAGACGTCCCCGTCTGAAAACGCAAACTAATCACTATATAACACTAATAAAAATAATTATATTCATTACGTACAACTGTGAATTAGAATTAATTAAGTTTCTTAATATTTTGAGGTATTTAATAGAAACTCTACCGAGAGTCTCAAAAAGTGGTGCCCGGACGGTTTTTACTGATGGACACTTTTCCATTACAGGATATTGCAGCATGAAGAAGGAGCAAGTTGTCAACTGCCAGTTTTCGGTTTGGTATCCGATATTCAAGAAACACACTATTAAAAGGTGAACCGCGACTGTTTGTTCAGAAACAGATGAAATATCTCCATTGTTGTCGCGGTGAAACAGGCGAATTAGCCCGCAGCTAACGTTAGCTAGCAGACAGAAACAGATAGCGACCATCTCTGTCTTCATCCTAACTGTGTGTATTATTGTTGTTTATGTTTCCCCCCACGCCTGTCTGTTGTCATAAGCGTATTTTATGTATTTATATGTTATCATATTTGTAATAATATTTATGTTTATATTTTATTTTTTAGCTTGATTCTGCCATTGCCTCAGAATGTAATAGAATATTTACTGGACGATGGGACACTGGTAGTCTCTGGAGGTAAGAGGCCACACGCACGCATACGTACGCATACTCACACATTCTATTGAAGGAGCTGCACTTTATCAATCAATCGACCAGTCTTTATGTAAAGTGTAGAATCACCATGCCACATTGTCTCAAAACAGAATTAACAATAAAACAGTGCATGAGGCAAAACTAGCTTGGAATAACAAGTCAATAAGAAAATATAAATGAAAACAAACGTGTTTAAAAGCATCAAAAAGTAGAGAAAAGAACAACATCATCCTCTGTTTTAATCCACTGCTTGGATTCTGTAATCCTCAGATCTGTGTAGGTTTTATTAGTTTCAAGCGTCACATACAGCTGCTACATTAACCAGTGTTTCTGTGTGGTTTCTCCTCCCTCCAGTGACCATAACACACAGCAGACACACACCAACAACAACAACTCGGATGCAGAGGAAGATATTCAGGTAAAGGAACAGAAACTAAAGCTCTTTGTCCACCTAGAGAGGTTCTTTCTGTTTGTTTGGACGTTTGTTAAGGAGGATTGTTGTCATATTTCTGTGATGAATTATTTGTCTTGTTATACACTGTATTTGTCTGGTGGAAGTGGACACATGACCACAGATCTGTAGTTTAACCATCTAGTTCAAACTAAGTCTGGTGTGTGTTGTTTTCTGCTCCCCTCTAGTGGTCAGATGATGAGACAACCACCACTGTCACAGTAAGGACATCAACACTTTCTTGTTTCAAACATTCTGTCATAATCAGTTAAACCAAATGATGAATTAATTCCAACATGATAAAACTCTTTTTAAACCAATATGTAAACAAGTGTGAGGCTCTCCTCTTCACTTTCCTCTCTGTAATTTGAAAGAAGTGTGTATTATGTAACCTCCATGCTCATCATGAAGTGTATGTTTTAATGATGTGACGACGGTTGTGTCTACCAGGCGCCAGAGTTCCCAGAATTCACCTCTAAAGTGCTGGAGGCCATAAACGCTCTGGGTGGGCGTGTCTTTCCTAAACTTAACTGGAGCGCTCCTCGGGTGAGTCAGCGTTTTAGCTCGGTGTCAGAAATGATAAATGGACTTGCACTTATATAGACCACTAAAAGCGCTTTACACTGTTTGTCACATTCACACTTTCACACACACATTACACATGTGGGTTCAGTCAGTGTGAATGAGGTGGGAATTGAACATACACAGGAAGATCAGTAACACTTGTCATAAGTCTTTTGGACCTTCTGTGTGTGTTTTTTATTTGTAGCATGAGTAAATAATTTTTTGTACATTGCAGTAACAACTTACCTTCATAACCACATAACTTAACAGGTGTGTGTGTGTGTGTGTGTGTGTGTGTGTGTGTGTGTGTGTGTGTGTGTGTGTGTGTGTGTGTGTGTGTGTGTGTGTGTGTGTGTGTGTGTGTGTGTGTGTGTGTGTGTGTGTGTGTGTGTGTGTGTGTGTGTGTGTGTGTGTGTGTGTGTGTGTGTGTGTTTTCTAGGATGCTAACTGGATCGCTCTGAACAGTTCCCTGGAGTGTCAGAGCCTCAGTGATGTGTTTCTGCTCTTCAAAAGCTCAGACTTTATCACTCACGACCTCACGCAACCGTAAGCCTCCAAATCCAACATCAACACACACACGCAAACACAAAGTGTCATAGCAACTGAACCCTCTGAGGTCGATGCCATCATATACGATGGTGGTGGTAGTGGTGGTGGGGGGGGGGTATTGTTTTAGCGTCTATCTCCGGAACAACGAATGAGCGGGACACTTCGCACTGCAAAAACCCTAAATCTTACCAAAAATATTTATTTCTAGTCAAAATGTCATTTTTAGTCAAAACAAATCTCTTTAGGGGGGCGCTAGCGAGCAGCGATATGTGAGGACGTGTTTGTGCAGAGCTCCCGACCGGAGCGAACCTTTTTTTAAAAATAATATCTTTAAAAACAACTTCAGACGGACCATGTTTGCCTCTCACGACTGAATAACACCAGCGTGTCACACTGATAGCTCCAGCCTTTCATAATGTACGACTAAACGACAAAATGCCCAAAGGAAAACGCCACAACAATCAGGCCTCGGCTAAAGCCTCGGACTCCACAGAAATCGCGTCCCTGAACGAGGAATCGTCAGATGAGGAGATTACAGACCTATCTGTTGTCATGGCTGCGATTGCAAGGAGTGAAAACAGGATTTTGGCACGGATAGACTCAAGTACTGCTGACTTGAACACTAAGATAGACGCGCTCCGGGACGACGTGGCGAAACAAGAGACCCGCCTGGGCGAGTTGGAGTCCGGCCTAAACACATACGCGGATAAGACGGCTAATGCTGAAAACGAGGTCGCCATGCTAAAAGCGGAAGTCACATCACTCCGCCAGAAAGTGGAAGAAATCGATGGGGCACATCGCCGGTTCTGTGCACGTCTGGTCGGGATAAAAGAAGGTTTTGAATTGTCTGAGGGGCAGCGGCCCACTGTGAGTATCGCTAAACTACTGCAGGACCTGCTGGGCCTTAAGTTCACCCCAACCCTGGATGCAGCATATCGCGGAGCCCGGCGTGCTAACGAGGGGGGTCCTCCCAGAGTCATCGTGGTCAGATTCCATTACCTACGGGAACGGGAAGAGGTCTTCCGTGCAGCGGCTCGCTCGGCGCCGCTGAGCCTACACGACAACAGAGTGAGCATATTTCCAGACTACACGGCGACAGTGGCGAAGAAGAGAGCGGCCTTTGCCGAAGCTAAACGTTTACTCCGGAGCTGCCAGAATGTCAAGTTTGGTGTCCGGTTCCCCGCGGTGCTCCGCATCACTGACTCGACTGGTCAGGAGAAGCGGTTTGAAGATCCAGCGGCAGCGGTGGAATACATTAAAAAACACTTGAAGCCCAAGGACACTGCAAATTGATTTAAGCAATTGGACAATGGAGACTAGATGTTGATTAAGAGCTGGTGAGTCCAAATGTGTAAGGTCTGAACACCAGGCTTTTATTTTTCTTTTGGCACTCATTTGTTTATTTTTTATTTTTTACCATGCCCACAATAATGAAGCTCCCAGGTAACACTGGCATTTTATTTTATGGACACTCAATACCTGGTGTTTCAGCTACAAAATATAGATTCTGTTCCTCTCGACTATTTTTCTTTTTTCTTTTTGTGTACACATGCAGTCTATGTGGGTATGTTTGTATACATAATGCATACCGTTTGAATGTGGCGCCCTCTTATGTAAAATGCAAACGCCATAAAAGTTATTGGTACTAGGATTAGCAAGACACGAATACAATATATTCCTTAGGAGATGTTCTTTACTTATATTTTATTTATTTTATTTTATTTTATTTCATTTTTTGCTAAATCTAAAACGTGCGGCCCTCTGGGAATCTTGCCACTCTAACCCACTATGAACATTTAAAACTCACCGCCTGCTATATAGAGTGGCCATTTCTTTACTTAAGCTTGCTCGAATGAGTATAATACTTGGAATCTTTTAATTCTTATTAGACATGCAGATATAGCGGAGGGATGTTTGTTAACATGAAGTACCTAGAAATGACCTAAAGGAGAGGGACAGGTTGTACAGAGGTACCTTGGTTTGTTTTCTGTTGTTGACTATATGCAAACAATTTTCATTCTAAATTTAATCCAGTTTATATACATTATGGTTCGCCCTCGTTGGGGCCTGTTAGGAGGATAGGTTAGTTGGTTATCTGCAGCACAATGCTAGAAGAGGGGTGTGCGATCTCGACAGGTTCAGTAGATCAGCATAGGGATTTAAGGCTCAGTTTTAGTTTTAGTTTTGTAGTTAGACAGGGACTTTTCCCAGCTTTCTTATATTACTTACTTATCTCAGAAGCACAATGTCTGATATACAGAAGTCAGGCCAGATTCGTTTTTTGAGTTGGAACATAAAGGGAATTCATAACCCAGTGAAGCGAAGTAGGGTGTTTGCACACATAAAAACATTAGGAAGTGATATCATGTTTTTACAGGAGACTCACTTACAATCAAGTGAATCCACAAAGTTAAAGAAAGCTTGGATAGGGCAATTATTCTGCTCAAAAAATGATGATAGAACACGTGGCACAGCGATTTTGATTAGAAAAGGCATCCCATTCATCCCATCACAGACCGTGTGTGATTCCAGGGGTAGATATGTCATAGTGACGGGCAAATTGTATGGTACCCAAGTAACATTAGCTAATGTATACGGACCTAATTGGGACGACCCACTTTTTTTTACTAACTTTATAGCACTGTTACCAGATCTTAATAACAGCCAATTGATACTGGGGGGGATTTTAACTGTGTCTTACACCCAAAACTAGATAGATCAAACCCTAGACCTAATAGTAAGATCTCAAACGCTGGTGCAGTTATCCAATCATTCATAGACACATACGCACTTTTTGACCCTTGGCGGAGACACAACCCAACTACTAGGCAATATTCCTTCTTCTCCCCAGTTCACCACTCTTTTTCCAGGATCGACTTCTTTCTTGTAGATAGCAGAACTCTCCCTATGGTCAAGGATTGCCAGTATAATAGCATTGTTATTTCTGACCATGGTCCAGTACAGCTAGATATATGTTTTCCAGAGTGCATCAGACCACGCCGTACATGGCGGTTTGATCCTCTGTTGTTGTCTAGGGACTCTTTTAAGAAATTCATCTCCCAACAAATTGATAGTTTTTTGGAATTTAATCGCACACCAGATATGCCACTAACCACTGTATGGGAGGCCCTTAAGGCCTACCTCAGGGGCCAGATAATATCTTATACAGCGTACGAGAGAAAGAAACGCAAACAGCGTTTGAGCGACCTGTCTCACAGCATAGCAGAGGTGGACCGCAAATATGCTGATGCCCCAACGCCCGAGCTCTACAGAGAAAAATTATTATTAAAAACAGAATTCGATAACCTCTCTATTAAGCAAACTGAACAGTTATTTTTTAAATCAAAACAAAAATTTTATGAACACGGGGAGAAGGCTGGAAAGCTCTTAGCCCACCAAATTAGGCAGTCCGCAACTGTAAACACTATTCCTGAAATCCAAACAGAGCTGGGGGAGAAAACCACTAACCCTAATACAATAAATGATGAGTTTAAACAATTTTATATGAATCTCTACAGGTCAGAGCCACCAGATGACCCATCGGTTATTACTACATTCTTGGAGGGGCTGACCATTCCAACTATCACCCCAGAGGACAGTTTACAGATAGATGGACTGATTACAACGAACGAAGTAATACAGGCAATTAAATCAATGCAGAGCGGCAAGGCCGGGGGCCTGATGGGTTTTTCAATTGAGATATACAAGGAATTTGCCGACAAACTAGCTCCGATACTTAGCCAGATATACCAGGAAATTTTTGAACAACAGAAATTGCCGCAAACCATGACCCAGGCCATAATTTCTGTACTGCTCAAAAAAGACAAAGACCCTCTACTATGCGGCTCATACCGCCCAATAAGTCTTCTAAACTGTGACTATAAAAATTCTCACAAAAATATTAGCCACCCGTATAGACAGTGTAATTCCAACAATCATTGATCCAGATCAAACGGGTTTCATTCCAGGTAGACAGTCATTTTATAATATGCGTAGATTATTCAATATCCTGTACACCCCCCACTCGGCGTCTGAGGAGACCACAGAGGTGGTGATCTCCTTAGACGCCGAAAAAGCATTTGATCGCGTTGAATGGCAGTACCTGTTTGCGGTCTTAGAAAAATTTGGCTTTGGATCATCATTTTTAACATGGATTAAGATAATATATGACGCACCTACTGCGGCTGTACGGACCAATAACATTATCTCTGACTATTTCCCCCTTCACAGGTCTTGCAGACAGGGCTGTGGCCTGTCCCCATATCTGTTTGATCTGGCGGTCGAACCCCTTGCTATAGCCCTTAGAGCAGAAGAGGGTGTTACCGGTATCTCCCTTGGCGGCAAGGTCCATAAGGTGGCGCTATACGCAGATGACCTGCTTTTGTATATATCCAACCCGGCAGTATCGATACCAAAATTATTGTCGATACTAGAAAACTTCAGACATCTCTCAGGCTACAAATTGAACTACTCAAAGAGCCTGCTTTTTCCAATCGATAGCACAGACGAAGATTATTCCAAATTTCCATTCAAAATAGAACGCAACATGTTCACATATCTAGGAATTAAAGTTACCCGCAAGGTAGAGAATTTGGAAAAACATAACTTTAACTCATTATTAGAACAAACAAAACAAGACCTTGGGAAATGGTCAACTTTACCAATTTCGTTAGCAGGTCGCATTAATATAGTTAAAATGACGGTCCTACCTAGATTTCTTTATGTATTTCAGATGGTCCCCATATTTATCCCTATGAAAACATTTAAACAGTTAGATGGACTAATCTCTTCATTTATATGGAACAACTCTAACCCTAGGATGAAAAAAAAATACCTGGAGGTTCCTAAAGATGCTGGTGGGTTGGGACTACCCAATTTTCTTTGGTATTACTGGCTGCTAACATAGTAAAATTAATTCATTGGATTTACACATATGAGAATAAGCAGGGTCCAGACTGGGTCCATATGGAATTATTATCCAACCCTTTACCAACACTTACATCATTGTTACCACACAACTGTAGTACAAAGTTCACAAACCCGGTTGTGAAAGCCTCACTTAGGATATGGTTGCAATTTAGGAGACATTTTGATTTAAAGCAGTATAGCAGATATTTCCCAGTAGCAGATAACTACTTCTTTCTTCCATCTGGTTTCGATAATGCATTTCATTATTGGCATAGAAATGGGCTGATATTCTTCTGTGATTTGTATCCTGATAATGTATTTATTTCATTTGAAACACTTGAAAATGACCACAATATACCCAGATCGCATTATTTTAGATTTCTTCAGATTCGTAGCTTTACCAGAGAAAAGTTTCCCTCATTTCCTTTCCCACCACCTAAGAATCATTTAGATGCAATTCTAGGACTGGATCCTTATGAGAAGAAACGTGTATCTGTGATTTACAACATGATAGGACACTTGAAACCAATATTATGGGAAAAAACTAAAATGGCATGGGAAAAAGACTTGGGGGTTGAGCTTTCTGAAGATATGTGGCAACATAGTCTAAAGCGTATCCATACCTCATCATTGTGTATACGACATGGTTTAATTCAATTTAAAGTACTCCATCGCCTGCACTATTCAAGGGATAAATTGTCAAAACTTTTTCCCACTGCAGATCCTAGTTGTCCGAGGTGCAGCTATGTACCTGCCACAATAGGACACATGTTCTGGTCATGCACATCCCTCAACGACTATTGGAGACAGATATTTGATGTATTTTCCAAAATTTGTGGTCAGACTATAACACCTGACTATCACACAGCCGTTTTCGGTGTAACACCTCCAGGCTGCAAAGTGTCAAATTTGCAGGCAAATGCTTTGGCATTTGCTTCCCTGCTTGCACGCAGACTCATACTTTTTAACTGGAAATCAAACTCAGCCCCTTCATTTCTACAATGGTTGAGGGATGTTCTATCTTTTCTACCTTTAGAGAAACTGAGATACAAAATATGTAAAGCCCACAGAAACTTCACCCTTACCTGGAGTCCCTTTATAGAATTTGTAGAAGGTTTTCCCTTTCAATGATACAAGTTGTATTGGATAGTTAGAACCACTTTGTAATATGCTCAAAGCATTAATTGATTGAACGTATGATAAGAGGTCACTGTCTGACTATTTTTGTATTTTTTTGTTTTTGTATTTTTTTTTTTTTAAGAGCCTTGTGGGAGGGAGGGGGTCTATGTTTGGAAGTTGTATGTCTGTTAATAGAAAACTGCAAAATAAAGTTTGAAAAAAAAAAAAAAAAACAAA
>NW_028219988.1:0-28633 GCF_045865225.1 Trachurus japonicus | reverse complement strand
TAGTACAGCGGCTAAGCATGAAAATTGTGCACTTTTTGAAAGAAACATGAAACTTCTACCATAGTTAGTTTATGCCATGAGGTTTATTTTAAGATCGGGAGGGAAGTCAGATTTGACCTCTGAGGCCCGGGAGAGGTCAAATCCAAGATGGCCGCCAATAATATTCAAAAATGCCTATCGCTGGAACCAAACACAGTAGAAAAACACTTAAGGTGTCGTTTCCCACTAATTTTTGGGTGCCCATTCTGTTGGTGATACCTTTGAGACCAATAGAATTCAAAAAAATGCATTTAGATCAATGTGTAGGTCAAATTATGCAGACATAGGGAGGTGAACAGTGCAAAAAGGTAGTTTATTTCCAAAATAATAGCCTAACAGTGATGATGATGTTAATAATGATGATAATAGTGCCAATAATAATAATCATTATCATAATAAGTTCTTTTTTTTTTACTGATTTATTATTAACTCATTGGCTGCCAGCCATTTTCAGAGCAGAGAGCTGCATACTGCCAGCCGTTTTAGAGCATTTTTTACAGACCCTTTCAAGACCCACAGAATATTGTGTTCATGTAAACATGTAAACACCAAAACTACCAAGAGTAAGAGTAGACTCTATTCTTTCATTAGGAAAAAAAAAGTTTGTTTCTACCTTTTTCCATTCTTTAGTAAACGGCAGTAGAACATTGGCTGGTTTCGCCAAAAACACTTGTTTTTGACCAAAACACATTCAAGAAAATGCATTTATGTAAAGGTGCAAATCTGCAATTTAATAATACTGTCGCCCTCCTCTTTCCGCGGAGAGAGGGGTGGTGTCTGACGCTGTGTGGAAGCATTGCGAAGGCCCATGGAGGGGAGTTGACACAATGTGCTTTCGCCCAGTACTCTGAATTAGAGTTCTCAATTTCAACCCAAACCCGAGTAAGGCCGATGGGTCGGGTTGGTTTGGCACGAGATGCTGTGTGTATCTCCAAAAAACCACAATGTTTTTGTGGCCGAAATTGAATCAGTTTCACCCGCTGATAAGGTGCTGCTGCGTCACCATCTGCTCTCGCTGCAAAGAAAGCATGTCACTTTTTTAGTTTAGTTTTCTTTTTTTTTGTTGGGCTGGGCTGGGTTTGGCCAGACAACTAATGCTGGTGTATCGAGCTCTGTCGGGTCCGGGCTTAAAACCCACGGGCCGAGTCAGGTCGGGTTGTAATTTTCAGGCCCGTTGAGAACTCTACTTTGAATGTCAAAGTGAAGAAATTTAATGAAGTGCAGATAAAACGGCAGGAGTAACTATTGGCACTTTTCCACTACACAGTCACGGCACGGCTCAGTAAAGGTGCTTTTCCATTACAGCTGAGTTCTCTAGTTCCTCCTCAGCAGGGGTGGGGGATCGCAAGGCCACACTGTTTCTCTCTCTATTTTCGATCTTCTCGTCAGCTCCAAACTCACTTGTCTGTTCCTCGATTACGGACCACAGCGTGGTTTTCCACACAGCATCATTTAACTCGGGTGAAGGAATAACAACGGTCTCGGTACAGATGAATTCTCATGTCGGACATCGCGCTCACGACTCTTCCAGTGACAACGCTCTGCCCAATCAGTGGAAGGCAGTCGGCTGACGTCACGTTTTAGGTATGGCCGTTCCAGGATTGAGGACTACGGCCCTCTCCAGGAGCCGAGCTGGTCCTCAAAGGGATGAGGGACGGCCGCAAGGGTGGCTGGTGCCCTGAGGGGACCTCTACACGACGCTGGCTGGCCCTCTATAACGGGAACCCCGCCTGGCTGCATCCCACCGGCTGGCGGTCAGCTGGGGGCAGTTTGGGCTCGTAATGATTATAGAAGGTGGCGGACCAGCTGCTGATGCAGAAATGAGTCCGTATGGGCTGTATCATGTCGTAGTACTCATGATGGCGCCTGACGTGCAGGTAAACACGGAAAACCGTATGACCCAGTAGCCAAATGCCTCGTCATCTAATTAGTGACACACATGAATGGATGAACGAGATTCCCACTGTCCCTACCTACTATCTAGCGAAACCCCCTGACAACCGGCTTTTGATTACAGCGAGTAGAGCCGTTGGTGACAGGGTTGGCGCGTGGCCGGATGGTGGTCCGCCGGTCCTCTCCAATCTCGCACTGCATGTTTGTTGAGAACCTGGTGCTAAATCACTTGCAGACGACCTGATTCTGGGTCAGGGTTTTGTACGTAGCAGAGCAGCTCCCTCGCTGCGATCTCTTGAAAGTCAGCCCATGATCCAAGCTTTTGTCGGTCTGAGGGCGTGGGCCCCCAGTTGGCAGTCCCCCTCATCCCTCACCGGTGGACCAGGGGCACGGTGGCAGCCCTCAGTCAGGCAAGGATAGAGGAGGAGGAGCACCAAGTGGACCGGAGCCTGAGAGCCAGGGAGAGAGTAACAAGCGGCTGTGGTGTACTAGTGCCACGAACAGAGCCGAGAGACAGTGTCTCTTTAACTCATTGGCTGCCATTGATGTCTATAGACATGTCTGTTGTATATTAACTTCAAAGTCACTGTTCCGCTTGACATGTTTCTTTCCACAAAAAGCTTGTTTTCTCAGTGTTCTGGTCAAAAACAGGTGTTTTGGTCAAAAACAGGTGTTTTTGGCGAAACCAGCCAATGTTCTACTGCCGTTTACTAAAGAATGGAAAAAGGTAGAAACAAACTTTTTTTCCTAATGAAAGAAGAGAGTCTATTCTTTCTCTTGGTAGTTTTGGTGTTTACATGTTTACATGAACACAATATTCTGTGGGTCTTGAAAGATCTGTAAAAAATGCTCTAAAACGGCTGGCAGTATGCAGCTCTCTGCTCTGAAAATGGCTGGCAGCCAATGAGTTAATAATAAATCAGTTAAAAAAAAGAGCTTATTATGATAATGATTATTATTATTGGCACTATTATCATCATTATTAACATCATCATCACTGTTAGGCTATTATTTTGGAAATAAACTACCTTTTTGCACCGTTCACCTCCCTATGTCTGCATTATTTGACCTCCACATTGATCTAAATGCATTTTCTTGAATTCTATTGGTCTCAAAGGTATCACCAACAGAATGGGCACCCAAAAGGTAGTGGGAAATGACACCTTAAGTGTTTTTCTACTGTGTTTGGTTCCAGCGATAGGCATTTTTGAATATTATTGGCGGCCATCTTGGATTTGACCTCTCCCGGGCCTCAGAGGTCAAATCTGACTTCCCTCCCGATCTTAAAATAAACCTCATGGTATAAACTAACTATGGTAGAAGTTTCATGTTTCTTTCAAAAAGTGCACAATTCCCCTAGATTTGAGGGCTTAACCGCTGTACTAAAAAGGCCACAGAAGATGAATACATCTGACGGAAGTTGGACCTTTCAAAGTGGGGCAGATTAATTAGAATAACTATGACCACGTCTCTAAACGTATCAGAAAAAGGGGCAAAAATCTGATTCTTCTTTTTTTTGTTTTAGCTCCTGCTCTGGTGTATTTCACATAATCCTCTTGCTGACACACCAGACTTTTATTATTTCACATAAGCCATGGTTCAACAAATGTTATCAATCTCTGTAGTACAGAGGTCTGCATCAGACACCCGCCTCACTGCCTGGGCCCTCAGAGACTCCCGGCTGAATGGGACACTGTCAGCAGAAGTAAGTAAGGATAACAAAATGGAGTGAACTATTTCATCCACCATGAAGCCCAATCAACTGCACCAAGAAAAATACTACACTAGAGAGGACGGGTCGATTAGACAAGGAAAATGACAAAACTAATTTTTCTGATTTAGTCAACAAAAAGGTTGACATTTACAAAAATGGATAAAAAACCCACAGACTACAAGAGTGCAGTTTTGAAGCAAAGGAGGGATTTTCATGTCTTAGAAAGTTTAATTCATCATTGTTTTACTCCCACAGGTTCAGATACATGTTGTAAGGATGGGATGCTTAATTAACTTCATCTTGTTCACCTCTAAGCTCAATTAAAAAAAACAAAAACCGAGGGGAAAAAAAGCTCTCCCTGCAAAACGTCAAAATCACAATTATATGCTACACTTAGTCTTGACAATTCAATTATCATCAAACATAAAAGTCTTAATTCTGCACATGAAAACATTGACAGCGGGTGCACCAGGTAGAGGCTATACAGCATACACAGACAAAATAAAAAATAAAAAAACTATAAAATTAGGATCTTTAAAGTTGTACTCATCAGCAAAAAAAAAAAGTTGAGCTGTGACTTTAAGGCGTGTATTTGAGTGACTTAGAGCACAGAGGCTTTGAGGGCTGTTAGAAACAGATAGTGTTCCCACCTCAGATCATTTTCACATATGTCAGGGGTAGCCAGTGTTAGCAGTGACTAAAGGAAAATCTCCTTCCTCTGCATCACATCACACGAATATTTGATTTACTGTTGCAGGTATCTGCAAGAGAGCGATAAACATGTTTCCTTGCAGCCATTCAGGGGTTTCCCTTCTCCTGTCCTCGGGGTGGGAAATTGTCGAGGAACATGGGGGATGAGCTAAAAGCTCACAACTGTGGCAAATATGCTGCGGTAAACTGGGCAGGGATTGGGTTAATAAAGCATGAAACATTTATGGCAGCATTATTACGTATTTATTTATATAAGATGATTACATAGCATGTTTAAAATCGATTTCAAGTGCAACTCTAGCTGTTTAAAATTATATTAGACCAGGGAGAAAAATAAAACAATTTAATATTTTATTGCAGGAAAATTAAAAATTTAATGTTTGGTCTCATCAGTGGATATATGTCAGTCACTATTAAATGTAAAGACAAGCCAATGTCTGAAATTATACAACACGCAAATTAATTTAGTTTTCTTTTGATTCTTCTCGAAGCTCCTCTTCCTGGTCCGTCCAAATCTCGCGTGATTTGCGTCGGCGTCAGTGCGGTTACTGCGAATCACGCGAGATTTGGACGGACCAGGAAGAGGAGCTTTGAGAAGCTTCCGCTACAAACAAGCTTAAAATATAGACTTATTTAATTTTTTTCGGGACAATTACGCAATTTGGGGCTTCAGCACAAGACGGACATTACATACGAGCATCATGGAGGTATTTGGATGTTTTTTTGTGTGTGTTTTTTTACGAAGAGCTCTGGTGTCCCTTTGCAACCGTTGCATTGAAATGCACTGCTACGCCAAGACCCCCTGTAACTCAGAGAAGCCACGGAGGACTCTGATAATTCTTCCAGCCCTTAGTCAACATGAGGGTGAGTAGATAATGAGCGAAATATCATTCTAGGGTGAACTATCCCTTTAAGAAAACAGATGCAAAGACTGCACAGTCAGTCCTACAACACAATGGACAAACCTGGCTGGGACTTTTACAGTTAAAAGCATCAAATAAGAAGTGTGTCTCAGCAGGTTCATCATTTTTGTACTCCAGGGTATCACACACACTTGTACCCACTGGAAACAAGCGATGAAGGTGTTTTCTGAACCGAAGTTGCAGTGTGTTGAGCTCTCTGGGCCACCGTAAGGCCACTACAGTCCTCCACCACTAAATGAACAGACTGGTCAAAAATATACAGTCTCATTTTTTGAGGGCTGCAAATGGCTGGACACAGTAGTTTGAAAGCAAACAGGAGTAAACAGTGGATTTGTGGAGACTATTTTCTCCTATGGATTAACACGAATATAATGCACCACAGTGCATTTTAAGGGAACAGGAAGGTGTACTGTTTATACAGAAACATGTCAACTTGTGTAACCACATGGCTCATCATAAAGTTCACATTTTTTCTCAAAATTTTGTAGCCTTTACATCATTTATTTCTGTAGCTGTGTATTATTCAGTTGTTTTCGAGATTTTGATCTTGTCGGGAAATTAACTGAGAACTTTGACTGACTTTGGCTTTTTCACTTAACTGAGAACAGAACGTGTTTTTCAGTTACTTCAATCAAACAAGTTCAGCTTGCTTGGCTTGTGTTTGCTTCATGAAGTAGCTAATTAATTGCATTTTGATTCATTTTAAGCATTAGTAAATATTCTGCTTTATTCTGCTTCAGTCCCAGTGGGTCCACCGCTGAATTCTTCAGATGTAATGACAGTTTGAAACCGACCTGACCCCTTCACTGATCAGCAACTCTTGTGTTTACGTGTGTGTGGGATGTGTGTTATGATTCACAATATGCTGGTCCGAGTCAAGTCTCTAGACTCCCTAACTGTTTTGACTTAATGTGGTTATTATTCCAAATTTTCACTGCTAATGAATCACACAATTCCTGGTATATTTGAATTAAAGGATAATTGCAATTTATTGCAAATGAGATCATCATCTGAAGTCAAGACGCTTAGGCAGTTAAAGATAAAGATGCCCTGCAGGTTTAAAGGTTTATTTTTCACAGTTATGTATCAACTTCAACTTCTGATTATCTGAAGTCTCTTTATTGCAACACAGTGAACATGGCAGCAGTTACCTTCATGAGCAGTAGTCTGCAATAAGTGAAGGTTTTTTTAATGACATATTTTTTAGCTTTTCATTGGTGAAGCCTCGTCAGGAGAATGAACAGTGAATACAAAATGTACGGCAGGGACTGGGAAAATATCAGGCCTGTTAGGTCAGTGATGGAGCTGTAAGTAACCTTGATAATCAGCTGAATATCACAGGTTATGCAGGACATCTATTATACGTTGAGTTAAAGCAGTTAACAAAATGTTATCCAGGTTATTGCCTCTGTCATATAATCCATTCAGTCCTCCTGGTGTAGCAGCTCATAGTCAAACAGATGCAAGTACGAACACGGGTCTACTTCCACTCCATCATCTCCTTTTTTAGCTCACTTACAATGTGTCCTCTTTTTTTTTAGAGGTGTGAACAGAACACCTTGTTGCATCATCGCACAGCGCCGTGCCAGGAGATCTTTCACTTTATGTGCTGCGGCTGGTGTGGATTTGACTCCACTGCGCTGAAACTGGGGAAACTAAAAACACTTTTGTTACACAAGTGTTCACACCTTTCAATTAACACTTGGCGACATGAAGGGAAATGTCAGTTAGGGAACTAAAAGTAGGGGTGTTTCATCATCATGTCTAAATGCAAGACACTTTCTGAGCTGCTTAAAGGAGAATCCCAGTTGATGATGACTGCAGTGACAATTACTGAGTTCTGGAGATGCAGTGACAGTGTTTACATCAGCTAAATATATCTGGAAAAGGTGATAGCCTTTACTTCACAAACTGATGTCTTGGTTCAACTTTTGTCAACAACATCGTGATCAGTTTAGATTTTTACTGAGGAAATTACTCAGCATTTTTACACATATCAACAATTGGTGAAAAATAGAATTAATATATATATATTCTATTTTTTCATGTCTCTTTTTAGCTCATCAGTCACATGAATCACTCTGAACTGCAATAACCTGTGTGAAAACTGATACACAATTAAGTTTGATTGACTGATTAATTTATTGGTTAGAGGAGCAGACGAAGAAGAACAGGATGATCAGATGTGAAATAGCAAACTAATGATCCTGCACACAGTCTAACTTGCAATGAGCCTTGAGATGAAGTTGTACATATGCCCTACATGAGCTCCAGCCACCCTTCAGCCTGCTATGCCAACACCAGAAACAGCACCCTGAGGGCACATCTCAAAAATATGCATCTTGTTGGATCCAATTTCTAACATTATACAAAAGCATAACTTTAAATAGTTCAAATGTACATGTTTTTTTTTGAGAGGAATAATCAAACATTATTTTTGACAGCACAACAAGCATGGGCCAGACAACAAAGACTTCCAACATTACAACTTAAAAGATAACATGATAAACCATCATGTCTCTCCAGTATCCAGTCTAATGGAGGCTTTTTGTTCTCACAGACTCAGAAGCAATGTACATGACTAGTAAACTAATGTAGCTATCATTTAACAGCCCTCTAAGTTCAATCAAAGGCACAGTATCTGCCATGTATTAAGTCAGCCTAATGGACAAATGCCATATTTACATTAAATATCAAGGCTGATCAGTTAAATGCATTTACATTGAGATGGTTTTGATGAAAAGTATCAATTGCAGCTCATCTCCCTCTTGACACTATTCATACAGTCTGCCCTTTTTGTGTTAGTGGATTATTTGTCTTTGACTAAGGTTGTTGTGATGCTGAAAAAACAAAATCCTTCCTCAGTGTTCACGTCTGTGCAGAGCGCAGCTGATTGTTTTTCACAGCTTAGCATATGTTGGTATTTGGAGCTATTCATTTTTTCCCTGCAGCCTGACCAGAGCTTTTGTCCCTGCTGAAGAGAAGCCCACAGCGTGATGCTCTCATCATCGCGCTCACCAATAATGGCTACTGGTGAGCAGGATGATGAGAGCATCACGCTGTATTCTGTGGATTTGAAGGGTGTGAAGTGATGTGTCTTTTGTGGCGAATTTGTGGAAAGTCGTTACTGCTCCTACACCACGATTGTCTGTATACGAGACATTCTGGAGAGGACGCGCTCCATCGTGGTTTGTTGAGACTAACAACATCTTCTTGCTTCACTGAGACTGAATCAGTCTCAATTTTCCATCTCACCACTAAACCCAACACATAAACAAAACACTCAAAGGGCTTTTAAATACAGAGTGACTGGTCTCGGCCTCACAGCACTTGCTCTTGTTTTACGGCGTCCCCTCTTGCACCGTCATCCATCTTGGAGGCTGATTTAGATTTAAGTCCTGGTGGCAACATATTTCCTCCACCTTTCCATTGCAGCTTATTTGTGGCCCTAGAAAGCTCTTTTCCATCTTTGTTCTCATCAAAAATGTTCAACAATGAGATCTAGTTCAACTCGTGTTGGCTCCAGTTCTCAACAGCATGCCGACACTCAGCACTCAGCTCATTTCAAATTGCTCAAATAAGAATTAGTCTAGTAGATGTCAGTGAAATGTGAAGCTTTCTAGCCACTTTGGAATATGATTAGATAAGGTTTATTAGAAGAGCTATGTGGATTGTGAACATAATAATAATAATAATAATAATAATAATAATAATGGTACATGGTAATGGTAAATGGTAATGGTAATGGTAATAATTTACATTTATATCGCGCTTTACTATTGATACCCGAAGACTGTATATTAATGCTGTAAGTTAAACTGCAATCTACAGGATGTCTGGTGTGACCAAACAGATAAGTAAGGAATGAAATAAAGCATGAATAAAGAATGGCATAAATTCATGTGTTTTCCATTTCTCTGCTACAAAGATTAAAGTGTTATTTATTTATTTTTTGCCTTGGTGTCTAGTTTTTCAATTTTGTCCTTAGGGGCAAACAGACACCGAACACCAACCGCACAACAACTGGGTTTTCTGCAAGTCTGTAAAAGATGTAAACAGTGTTGATGCTGCCATAACAATCGCTTTAGAAAACCTTTGTATGTAGTGAACGACTTTGTGTGTTCATTGTACACAGGAGAATTAAATATACACATCTCATTACAGGTTGGGACTTAATTAATAAGAGCTTTTCGGAGCCATTTTTTGGGCAGTTTTGTTCACGTAGTTGGGGATATACTGTATCAGTTTTCAGATGCATCTGTGTTTTCATTCTGAACATTCAGCATCAACACTTCAACTCGGTTCAGAGGATGCCCTGACTGGCAGTAATTTAGCCGGATGCTCACCGCTGATGAATGTGTGTTGTGCTCTAATAGTCCAGTCATTTTATGAAAAAAGGTTGAACAAATTGCAACAGAAGCTAACTCAACTGATATTGTATCCTCAACATGTCCTGGGTGAGGGAAAAAAGCCCAGAAGAATCCCATTAGGGGAAAGTTTTACTTCTTTTTTTACTTTTTATTTATTTATTTTTCTCACGTGAATAGGGTAACATTTTTAAGCTTTAGATATCTCCATAAAAATTACTGAGTTGATTACTTACATTAAGACAAACAAAAAATGTATTACAAGTTTTTTGAAATTCTTTGTTAACATGAGCAAATTTGCATACATTTGCATAAAGTCCACCGTTTTGACGGCACATGTATATAAAGGTGCTGTGGTGGTACCAGCATGAAAATTGGAATGAGTTGACTCCAGAGGTTCCTAAAGGAGAGGTTTTCTGACCAAGTCACGGAGTTTAATTCACTTTCGTCAACTTACCAACTGTAGCTTTAATGAGCTAGGGCGCTTAGGCTCCCATGTAGAACGAATGCTTCCTGCAGCGACGGATTCTTGAAAAATTGCAGTCAACTCAAAATTGTGGTTTCTTGTCGGTTGACCGATGGAGTCAACTCATTCCAATTTTCATGTTGGTACCACCACAGCACCTTTATATACATGTGTGCCGTACATGTGTTCGGGGATTTTTTTTCCCTCATTCAGGATGTTGAGGATACAAAATCAGTTGAGTTTGTTTCTGTTGCAATTTGTTCAACGTTGACCCCTTTTTTGGCTTAAAATTACTGGACTATAAGGTTTAATTTTAATTTAAGCGCACCCAGCATCGTCAAAAATATGAAGTTTATGTTATGAATGTGATCTATGTCATGGATAAGGGTAAATAAGAGCTTAGGCGCTATAAGTAAAGTTTTCATTATACAGTTGGACCAACCTTCACCCAGGGATACAGTGCACAGTCTCACTCTTGACTCTAGTCAGAGTTTTTTCTACTGCTCCTGTTTCTCACACTCTGCTAAGTTGATGTGTGTGTTTCTTTAATTAAAACGCAATCTAGAGCGAGTCTACAGCTGTTTTATCAGCCTGCGAACCGAGCTGTCAGCAGCAGGCTGGATCGTCGCCGGTCTGTTGCTCTGTCTTGTCCAATCATGTATATGTATGTACATGACGTAGAGCAGCACAGCGTCTCTCACAGTGACAGCTGAGCTGCGACCGTTGCTGCGGGTGAGACAGCGAGAAAAGCAGCGAGTGATGACGAGGAAACAGCTTGTTGACAAATAACTTGATTCTGCTCAAAGACGACAGCTGTGTTGCCTTTGTTTATTCAACGTTCACAATATTGTCGGACAAAAGACTGATTTCTCACTGAATGGAGAAGTAAACATGCCATACCATGCTAATGCCAGTTGGCGTGTGCCTGTTGTGTTAATGAATGATAACACCTTTGTGGAAAATGTGACAGCAGAGTTGGATTACATACATTTCTTTCTTGCTCCCGTGCTGCCTGTGGATATTTACTGTGAGAACAAACGCGCATGTGAAATGTGGTTGATTCTGTGTTTAAAGCTGATAAATAAATCATGTTTGTTTTAAACTGCACATTTTTGCCAAAACAAGCATTTTGCCAAAGATAAATGGCTTTTTAAAAGTAGCTCAACCCCTGAGATTTACAACAGGCAAAATAGTTTTTCTACAGGTTGAAAAATTAACATATAATCATCTCCATGATGACACATTCTCTCCAGTTCTGCTGCCTCTCATGAGGTTAGATGAGTCCTCACAATTAACAGATGCAAAAAACTGTTGATTCATAATGAAACATGAGAGTGACAAGACTGCTTCCTCACTTCCTCTGCAGTTAAAGTATGTGCAAGTGCTTCGGTGAATAGAGACATGTATGTTTGTTTTTGCAACCGAATTGACACGTATTTAAAAACACACACATACACACACAAATTATAATCAGTGCAAATTTGGCTGGCTTTTTTGTGATTGACATTAGAGATTATTATTCTAATTGGCATCAAACAGCAAGAAAAAGAGATTTGAAATCAGAAACTGGGGCACATCAAGATCCAAGGCGAATGAGAAGAATTGTCCTTTGATCATATCAAAGCAGCTTGACTCAAAATTAAATCGTGAGAAACTTAGAGATTCCCACCCTTAGCATTCCCATCCACAAAGGACAGATGTTGCCTCTTCTGAAGCAGCTGACAAGATACTGGTCCGAATTGATCAGACAGACACGCTATGTTACTGCTTAACATTCCCTAACCGTCAGAATTCCCCTAATTGCTCCATTGATGCTGCTCTCTCACACAGAACATGAGCCTGGCATTTACCCTGCCACCAGAAAAATAAGTGAAACCAAGGAGATTGTTATAATAAGGAGGTATTCGCCTCCCCTCTCCCTACACTTGCACCACACACACACATACATATATATCTATATATAAGGGCGATTCCACCAAAAGAGTGCCATTTCTGTCCCCAGCATATTAAATGTATAAAAACATGTAATAATATAATATAAATTGCATTTAATTAATAAACAAAGCACCATACACATGAATCACTGTAGAAATTAAAGATATATAATTTTTAATTACTATAAAAAGGCTTTCAAAGCACTGAAACATAGCCTTTGTTGCATGTCCCCAGAGCCAAACGCTATAGTTTACCACAATGCATTATGAATAAAATCCTTCTAAAATCTAATTTTTTTTGCATATTAGTGTGACTTAATATTATATCTACACTTATATAACATTTTTTAAATTAAAACCTAATTATATTTTGGTTAAAATTCACATTTTAGTCCCGTCCCCAGGTTTTCACTCAGTGCTGTTACCCGGACACATTCTACACTCTAAAAGTTTTGGACCATTCCACCAGTGACATGTTCTGCTGGAAGTGACATCATTTAGGTCTTTTGAAAGTCATGGGAAGACCAACATTAAATTCTGTAATTTATTTTTCCTGAAATTGAATGATATTGTAGCTATGTCAGGGTCCGTCACTCTTAAAACTCATTCCTGTTACCTAAATTATCTCTAGACAGTGTTTGTTGATATCAAAAGTAAAATATTCAGTTAAATCCTAAGAATGTGCTCTGTGTGCTCAAGCTATTAGTATAGATGCTATTTGGCTAGATTTCACACAATTGCTGATTATATGCTAAAAACTCATTGCTGTTACCCTCATTGCTGTTACTTTTTCTTCAAAAATGCAATGATAAAAGCAGCAATAAATTAAATAAAGTAGCCTGAGATTGACCAGTACTCATTTTGAATGAGTAAATGTGTATATTAAAAAATTCTATACTGAAATGGAATGAAAAATGAAGTTTAATTTTTAAGAGTTACAATGAGCAAATGGCACTCTTTTGGCGGAATGACCCATATACAACATATCTTATCACAACACAGATTAATCATAATTCCTTTTTGGGCAAGTTTGGTTGCTGTCATCACCAAACAGATACAGTACTATGGAGGTTGACATCATGGACTTCAAGCTGTGACAGTTGAAGGGATGGATAGGGCGTGATGATGCAATGGGGTAGAGTCCAGAGTCCAGAAAGTCCAGTTAAAGTCTAGTTAAACTCCAAACATAACAAACCTAAACTAAACAACCTGTAACTGTGCTGTGTGTTGATGATGCTGTCCTTGGTGCTGAAGTTACACTCAGATTCATACAAACTCATAGCAAATATAAGGTTTCCCTCAGACATTTTGAGAGACAATTGTAGCAATGTCTCGAGTTGGCTTGGTATCCTGAAACGCAGCCATGTTAGTGGTTATTTGGGATGTATAGAAAATCTATACAGCTGTTGTATTACCGCATGGACAGTGGACACCAGGTATCTATCTTTTATTGTATAAATTGCAAAACCCAACTCATGTTGGTCAGTCTGTCTGCTGAAGATCGCATTTTGCCCCGGTGTCCCAGCTCTCGTCTCTGCGGCACCGCAACACAAACACGCCCCGTAAACCTGTAATCTCTTATTTATGACAGATTAAACTACACAAGTATACACATCGTAACATAGTATATGACATATAACATTATGTACCGCTCTATTGACTGACTTCTCGCCGGCTTTGTTGTAAACAAATGCACATGGCCAGGTGGAGGGTTAGCAAAACAGCGTAAAAGCGACTGGACTTGCATAGTTCCCCTTTAAGCCCTCATTAGAAAAACTACAAACAACTCATTCATGTCAAATCTAACATGCAAATAAATAGTTTTATTTTAGGAATAAGTACTAACATTTAAACAACTTTCCACTGAAAGTTTGTAAACTTGTATGTGACATGAGCTTCCTCCATGTGTGTGTTCTGTCAGCAGAGCCCGGTGAGACTCGGCTGCGGCCTGTACCCACAACACACAGCAGCCTCTCGGCCAGAGGCAGATTCCATGGGAGCATTTGTTCCCAGATCTCTTCATCATGGAGCGCATGCTGGACGCGTATGTAATGGTCCTTGGCATGCCTCACTGCAGACTGCATTCAGTCTGCGAACACTACATACACAATCAGATGGCGGGAGAGGAAGGAGGGGGTGACAAAAGCTCTTTCACCATTCCTGACAGATCCAGTGGTCTTTTAACAAATAGATGTTCAGACCACACACACACACACACACAGGTTGAAGGCACTTAGGTGCAAACACACAAGCCGCCGCGCACTCGCTGATCGCTGACGTGCATGGACGCAGACACAGGTGCATGTGTGCAAAGGGAAAACACACAAGTAGAGTTTGTTTGCAGTTTCTTGGCACCATTTGGCATTTGTCGACTTCAGTGTCAGACTGACAATCACTATAGGTCAAACCAAATTACCCATTGTGCAAGATGCCTTGAAAACAAGCTGGTCTAAATAATTACTCACTCAAACATACTCTAGCAGTCTTAGGAAAAACACTAGCACCTTTTATGTTTAGAGAGCTTATCATACGTCAGATGTTTTTTTTGTTTTTTTAACTGTTAGTGATTGTAGGGGAGAAAAGGAAAAGAAAAAGTGCCATAATAGGATTTAACGTCTCTTTCCATCCTGGTCATTCTGACATTACAGCATCTTGACAATCGATCTCTGCTGCTCAGCCCAGCTGCTTGATAAGAAGTGGCCAGACTTGCCATAGACAGCTAATTATGTTTTGTGGGCACAGCCTGGCCTTTTCCCTGTCTGACACCAGTCTATTACAGCAGTTATCAGTAAGCAGCTGTAATCACCTGTATAGGAGTTGTGGGAATGATAAGGATGAAAAGAGGATGGCTGAGACACCGAAGACTGACCCTTGACCATCAAAGATCAATACATCATCTTGTCCAATAATAAACGGCTTTTTTCCTGTCAAGAGATATATTAGGGGACAGTGATATGGACCTTCATGATGAACTGACTTCTACAATCAGTGGTTAGGCTGCTTCAGTCTACATCCAAAGCATCTCACACTGTACCATGAGAAGGTATGATAAAACACACTGCAATTGTTTTGTTTTTTTCCTTTTCGACGGGAGATTCTTCTCGGTTATACTAAGACAGGCGATATGACACAATCACATAGTTCACTGGTCTGTAAATCCAGCCATGAAAATATTTAATCAAGCTTGTGCAACTCAATATCAAATCAATACTCTTCCATTTTTTTCACAGCCTGATTAGCACATGCCAAAGATCACCATAGCTACAGGCAGGGCCATTGATGCACTCTGAATGCTGCTATTTGCATTCAATCAGCTGAAAGATAGTCCATGTGGTGCTGCTGACACATCTGTCCTCTCCCCTGCTTTGCTCTTCTGTGCTCAAATGGTTATTAAAGACTCAGCACTGACATGGGTGAAATAGCATTTTGAAACTAATGACAACTTTCATTATCCTATACTTTCTGATGTCAAAATCATGTTGTTTTGTTTACATGTCAGAAAATGATGAAAAATGCCGATCACAATTCTGCACCTACCAATCATTTCATCCAGTTGCCTTGAAGTATTATGGGTTTGGTTTTCTGCAAACCACTGTCTGGGTACTAAACTAGAGTTAAAGCAGAAGTAAGCGATCCGGTCGTTTTGGCTAATGCTGAGTTCCAGGCAGGCTATTGAAACCGTAAGTTACGGCTTCAAGTCACGACTTACGACTTTGTAACGTTCCAGGCAACCCGCAACTCGCGTTTCTCCGTCCTGTTGCCTGTGAAAGTCACTGTAACGGCCACTCGTAACTTCCGACCCGTGAACTCGTACCAGATCGAACTGGTACGAGTTCACAGGTCGGAAAAACACGAGTTGCCTTGAACGCACCATAACTTCTTGTCAGCCGACGGAGTTAGCAGTCCCCGCCCTCGTCATGGATCTATTGGTCCTCGTCCCTACGTCACCACATTCACGCGCATCCCTTGGATGCACACACAGCCCTTCATGCCGTTCTCTCTCCTCATTGGATAAAACTTGTAGGATACGAGGAAAGTTTTCTCCTCGGCTCAGAGCAGAGCAGAGTGACTGAGAGACCCGTGTTTCAGACCAAACACTCTATGTAAGTGATTGCTGTTGGAAGATATAACTATTTAAGACTTATATTAACACAAAAATATCGCTTACTTCTGCTTTAAGGGATATCTTCTGATTTTTAGAGTAATGCGTTCATGGCAATAAAACACTTGGTTTATTTACACTGCTATTTTGTCAGATATCAATAATGGAGGATTTTTTGAGATGGAGAGCTGTTTTTTATTTTTTTTAAATCCCAACAACCTGCTCTATCATAATAATGATGTATTAGTGACAAGACAAGACTCTAAGGCTGCAAATAAAAAATATTTTTTACCGTCAATAATTAGAATTTCTCAAATACTTTCTTGATTCATTTGTGTCGAATTACAAGGAAAAGCAGAAGTTGTTTGCATAATATCCACATTTTTACTGAAAATGATAATCGAAACAATATTTTGATTACTTTAGAGCGCCAATTTCATAATCCTCATTTTATGATCATCCATCAGCTACACCAATACTTGAGCCATCACAAACACATGATGTACACAAAAAAGATTTACAACTAATGTTTAGTTTTTAATTAAAATCACATTTAGAATTGTTCATCGACAGCCCAGTTTAGTAAATCAATAATACAATCAGAGTTGCAATGATTAATCAATGAAACTATTAACTGAGTAGCAGAAAAGAACTAGATCTTTTGATAATCAAATAATCTTTATATTTATTCTTTAAACAAAATTGTTGGTTACAGCTTCTCAAGTGTGAGGATTTTCTTACAGTAGAGAACTAAATATTCTTGGGTTTTGGACAGTTGTCTAAAGTCTTGACATCATTTTTTTTTTTGGTTATAAATTATTAATTTACTCAACAACAAAAAATATCAACGACAGAATAATCAAAAGATTTCTCTATATGAATTAGTTGGAGCCCTAATTACTATAAAATTGTGTTTCCACTAAAAGCCTTAATGTCCAGTGGCAGAGCCCTTTGTAGGAACAACTGTGACAATCAGCCAATCATGTGTCAGCAGGTTGATGGTGCAATGGGAGGTTTGCAGCATGATGCTGACCACTCGCAGCAATGATGTGATGCAATCCTGTCAACGTGGACCGGAGGAGCTTTTCCAACATCTCCTGGAATCTGTGCTGCCAAGAACTGAGGGTGCTCATAATAAAGTGCTCAGTGAGTATTACACAGACCACCACTGGAAAATCAGTACAAGTAACTATGACAGTGGATAAATTAATATATCTATTTCCTCTGCATTTGATTTCTCTATTAGATCTTTGCAACTGTCAGCTCTAAAATAAGGTGTGAAGGGCTGGCATTTACCTCTCCTATTCATTTAAACTGTCTCTTTCCACCATACTTCCTTATTCCAATTAAGTGCCATACAAGGGAGAAGTGGGCATCAGACATATGGCAGAGCAGCAGGTCTGACACATAAAACCAATGCGCCCTCACTCCTACAGTATAGGCAATTTACAGTGTCCAGACTGACCTGACCTACTTGTGTCTGGACAGTGGAGGGACAGTAATCATGAGGAGGAGGAGCAAGACGGCCCTGCTCATCATACAGACTCCACAAAGAAAGAACCGATGCTGAGATTTGAGAGCACACCTACGCACAGTTCTCCACGCCAGTCCTTTGGACTCGTCTCTCTGGGCACTTGATGATGTGCGCTTGCAGCATTTTGACTAACTTAAACTCGATTTTTAAGTGAAAGAAATCAGTTCAAACCTGTAGAATCACTTCTGCTTGAGGAACTGTGTTGTTGAGTCACAGCCCTTTCAAAATGGAAGACAAGACCACATTGCTCCTTTTGTTCCCCAGACAAAGGAGTGAACTCATGCCTTGTCCACACGGAAATGAAGCTTCACGCAAAACCTTTTCTTTTTCCCTATTCGTTTTGAAAAAGTCTTCTGTAAACACGGCATTGTTTCAAGAAATATCTGCGTACACACGGATTCACTGAAAACGACTCAAAGCACTATAATACATTATGCCAGACCCATGTGGAGCTGTAACGCTACACAAACACCAAAAACACAGAAGAGGACGAAAAGCTTCCCCGCTGTATTCAAACTCCAACCATTAGAAGTTGACTAAATGTTCGTGTCAGTGCAAATATGATGATTGGTGATGATTTAACAGCTGCCTTTCAGCCACAGTGTCTGAGGGAGCCTAGTCGGCCGCTGTTGCTGTTGTTGTTACGTTACGTCCATAGACTGTAACGTCTAGCAGTGTGGCTCAGGTTAAAGGTGAGAGCGGTGGGGTATGACATCATTGTTTCACAAAAGATCTGTTTTGGCTGTCTACACAAAAATGCTGAAGTGGCATTTTGAGATTTTCCCACTTTGGGACCCAGAGCCAGTTTGGTGCCCTAGGCAACCAAACTGCCCTAGGCAACTTATGCCCTAGGCAACTTATAGCTGGAGCCCCTAAATATATATAAGGATATTTCAAAAGTGCATCTGAAACAAGCAGTAAATGTGATCATTGACTGTTACATCATCATATTAGTAAAACATATTGTTAAAGCTGCTGATGGTGAAACCCAGGCAATAGTCAGGCAATATGTTGCGCCTATCAATTGTAAGACAGAACAATGAAATTCATTATGCACATTTTTATGGTCCCTTTCAGCCTGACAAATAACTTCTCATGTCTCTAACTATTATTTGGTGTTGAGGAGGGGAAACATTTTTATGTAATGCCATTTCATGGAGCTTATTATAAAACTGATTTATGTTTGTATAATCATAATGTACTTTCAATCGATCATTTATTGCATATTACTTACTTACTTACCTAATATATATGGAAATTAATATAGGAAAACCACAGCCAGGAGTTAACTTTTTTGGCCTCCTGCCACAGTGGCTTTTTACCAGCTTTGTGCCAAAAATAAAGGGTGAACAACACTTCTGTGCTAAAAATGTGTTTCTCTTCTTTCATCAGCCTGTGAATATTCTCATTTGTCCAGGTCATCATTATCCCCAAAGAAATTTAATTCGAACGCAACACGATAGGGCACTAACCAAGTCGAAACCAACTTCCCACCAACAACTGTCACTCCAACGACTGTCGTTGGCACATGGAGCGCATGACATCATCGGTCTTGTGAACGCCCCCACAAGAGGTTAAATACCTGGGTCTCCACACCAGATAGTTGGACCAGTCCCAGCCTGGTCAGATGCTACATGCAGGGCCGTTGCTAGGAATTCTGGGCCCCCTTAAAGAATACTTAAGTCAGCCCCTCCCCCCTATAATACACATGCTTGGGTTATGAACGCACATGACAGGCGTCTTCATTGAAAGTAATGTGTTTGAGCGTGCGAGTGGCAAAGTGCAGAGGCTTCTACTGGTCTGAACCTTGTTAGCAACACGAGAGCTTACCAACGGATTAACCAGCACATCAACGAGCATCTCTCTTCTCCGTGTGACTTGGTAATGTAGCTGGGCCTAGTTAGCTGAACTCAACAACAACGATGTGTTGATTCAATTCAGTAGTACTTCTATAGAGCGTTGTTGTTTTGTCTATTTGTAGTCAGAGAACTTGTGATAACTTTGACAAAATTAGTCTTTCAGGTGGAGAGTTGCAAAGGAAAAAAGGAGTACTTCTGAAGAAATGTAGATCACTAATCTTCACGTGTGCATCCAGAGGATTATAATTCTTAATGTCTGTGGTCTCTAACATTTAAAAAAGATTTGGTCGTCTAGTGTGTAGCAAGCCTGATCAATTATGAAAATAAAAAATCAAATCAGATGACTTACATTAGCCGTTTCTGCTCATTCCTGTGGGCGTCACTCGCATAATTTGCTGTCACTCTCACCTATTTTTAAGCCTGTATGGTAAACAAACATTTGTTTCTCAAATTATAGGAAAAATGTGAATCATGAACAGATGAACAGCATGATACCAGATCATCAGAGGATTAATGGATCAAAGTCTTTAGGATTTCGAAGTCACTGATGCAAAAAGAAGTGTTTCTTATTGATGCTACTTCCTGGCTGTAACATACGTAGCTGTTTGTAGCCTCATGATCACTGCGAATCTTAACAGTTTGTTTTGCCTCAAATCACTAAACAAGCCTAAGATGGAGGCATTGATTCAGGCAGGATTACCTGTTAGCCTGTCACTCAAATGAAGCAGCCGAAGCATGAAGTGAACTTCAATTCTATTACATAGTTTAGATTTAGATTAGCCTACATGAGTCACATACTATATGTTTGTTTTCATTCATTTGTACTTTGTTCTGCTGGCTTATCCCAGTTTTATTCTGAGCGAAATAGATACACATCACTGAAGCTGTCAACACTGATGGATTCTTGTGCAGTAAGAATTTGATTTGTATTGAAATCATATTGAGCCGTGGAGGCAATTTTTCCACTGTTTGTTTTTTTTACCTTTAAAAGGAAAACGTTCTTTAGAAAAGAGGGATTTTAAAGTAACTAAACAGATACACACAATTAAATAAACAAACAGCCAGTAAGACACACATGCACATATGTGTTCAAAGCCTGCCACCCACACACAACACAGAGTGTCTGGCGTGTGAAGAAAACGGACAGATGGATCTGGATTTGTTAGCGTGTTGAGTGTTTGTCAAGTCTCAAAGATACACAAACGTTGTTACGTCTGATTTGCATGGACAATGGTCGCTTGTATTTGGTAAGATGAGATCACAACTAAGGCAAAATATAATTATAGAGCAAAACAATATAATTATACAGGAACACACAACATACACCAAACAAACTCTGCTCAAGAGGCCAGCACCTGCCTCCACTAATTTGTCTCAGTTCAAGCAAAACAAACCAGAGAAAAAGAAAGACACACTTCACATAGGATTACAATAAATGTAATCAAGAGTTACCCCTGATTAAAAATAATCTAAGTCACTTCCCATCCTTCAACTTGAAACGTGAAACCCTGAGTTGCGTTTGTCACATTTTCCTACACTACAGTGTGTCTGTCTTGTGGCTTCGTTGTCAGAACTTATCATTTTCAGACAAATGACTCACCATGAATCAACATTTACTCATGCGGCACCAACATAATACAAGCGGAAATAAAAAAAAAAGATAGTCTGCAATCTAAGAGCAAGCGAGTGAGTGTATGATGAGTTCAAAGACGGCACATGAACTGTATTTCATAAGTTCATTAATTACGTCAAAGCAGAGTAGCTGAAATAATACCTGAAAAGACTATTTCTTTAAATGAGGTCTGCATAGTCTGTAACATCATGTTTCATGTAGTGATGTGGTTACTGTGTAGTGCATATTCAAAAAATAAGACTTATTTTATAATATAACCTCCAAAACAAGTTAAAGGTACCATCCCAGGCAGCTCATTTTTGGCAAAATTATGAAAATCTGAATATATCTGGTAAGTATTAGACAATAAACAATGACATAAGTCATTTGACATATCAATGATGGAATTTGGACATGTTTGTCACGGATTCGCAGTGCCACAGAGCCACCGGGTCCGAGGCTCTGGTTAAGTTTTCAGCAGCGGTGTGGAAGACAGAGAGCCTCTACTCTCCCTGTGACAAGTTCACATCACAATTAGTCCCAAGCCATTTAATGACGGTAAAAATTAAACACAAGGGGCGGTGCGTGGCGCAGTGGGTAGAGCGGCCGCCCCATGTAGAGGCTACAGTCCTCGCCGCAGGTGGCCCCGGTTCGAATCCCGCGTCGGGCAGCCCTTTCCTGCATGTCATTCCCCCTCTCTCTGCCTCCCCGTTTCCTGTCTACCTCGTACTATCAAATAAAGGCAAAAAAAAAAAAAAAATGAAACACAAGGTAAATATCCTGCATAGTTCTTCTGTAGTCTGGGGCTGTTGACTCACACTTTTGGTAGGAAACGGATCCAGGGCGAGAGACACAGGCCTTTCCCTCAAAATACTGTAAAAGCACCAAGCTAATAAAATGTGGTAAAACTCTCAGAAGTAAGCGGAATGTTTGTGTTAATATAGAGCGATTCGGAGAACGTTTTGTGTATGCCGCCATCTTGCTGCGGCGCCATTGCTGCGGTGACATGTGTCAGTCATAGTAAACTGATTCTCTATGACAGCATCATAAATAGGCTGCATTTGTGATGTTTAGTGCCCCCCAGTAACTGATTAAGGTATCTTACATGAATACCAATATTAATTTAGTAATTAATCATTTGTTTGAGCGATTAGCAGGAAAGATTAGAGTAACAGGGAGATAAGAGACTGTATCATAAACGATATAACATACCGGTACGTTATGCGTGCTGACGTTAGCAAGCCAGCAGCGGGATATTTAATCATGTGGACAGGCTACATGAATAAGATTATAAAAACAACAACAACTTTTGCTTTGTTTTAGATATTCAAGAATATTTTATTGACCAGCTGGCCTCCGATGATCAGAAAAAAACGTCAATTACAGGTCTCTGATTTATGGTCAAAATTACCTGAGCTCCGGATGGGTCGGACATATTTTACACCGGCTTTTAGACGATCATCACTTCATATTGAAGGGATCAGTGAGACATTCACAGACTGTCCACACGATGTGAAGGTAACGGTGAGAAGGGAGAGTAGCCAGGTTGTACAGGTCAGCTGTGACTGCGTCGCTGGCGGCTGCTGCTGCTGCTGCTGCTGTTGACACGCTGTACGTAACGTTACGGTCTAAACACGGACACTCCTCCTGAAGTAAGGGGCTGTGTTTTGCTGATATTAGAGCAGTCGAGGACGGCACATGTCCTCCCAGCCTTCCTGGACATGTTCGCAGAAGAGAAAGGGAAGAGAAAAGGTCCACTTGCATTCAAAAGCCCGCTTCGCGCACAGAGCCAACAGCTGCCTGTCTGTGAGTTGTCACCGCAGTAATGGCGGCCGTTCGATTTCCGGTGACGTCGCCGAATCGCTCTATAAGTCTTAAATAGTTTTATCTTCCGACAGCAATCACTTCTATAGAGTGTTTGGTCTGAAACACGGGTCTGTCAGTCACTCTGCTCTGCTGTAAGCCGAGGAGAAAACTTTCCTTGTATCCTACAACCTTTATCCAATGAGGAGAGAGAACAGCATAAAGGGGCGGTCCTCTCTGTGTGTGCAGCCAAGGGATGCGCGTGAATGTGGTGACGTAGGGACGAGGGCGGGAACTGCTAACTCCATCGGCTGACAAGAAGTTAGCCAAAACCTCCGTATCGCTTACTTCTGCTTTGATTTAAGGAATATAATTTACAAGAAAGTCCCTGAGCCATTAAGTTAACATTTTGCTTTTACTGTATTACAAGTTAATGTCTATTTTATAAGTTTTATGTTGGTGAACACTTTTATTTTGGTGAATTTGGTGATTTCGGTATCCGCTACAGAGTTAAAGCAGAAGTAAGTGAGCCAATCGTTTTGGCTAACTTCTTGTCAGCCGATGGACTTAGCAGTCCCTGCCCCCTTTAAGTGATTGCTGTCGGAAGATACAACTATTTAAGACTTATATTAACACAAACATTCTGCTTACTTCTGCTTTAACAGACACCAGGCTCTTCTCCTTTCTGAAGAGCCTGGTGACGCGAGGCTAGTTCTTCTGCTCTGTGCTACTCCAATCAGAGCGGCGTCCCTACAGTAGCAACAGCATGTTTTACTTAGCAACGGCCTATTTAACAGTTTTGGTGGTTCCTGATTGGATGGATGGGGTGGGTGCCTATAAGTCATCTGGGATGGTAACTTTAAGTTTTTAAGCATCTGCTGTTTGCATTAAAATCCTAACCTGAAGCACACAAGTCAGGAAAGAAACCTTACAACCTAAAACTCTGGTTTTCAACCTGCAGGTCGGGACCCCCAATAAGGAGTCACAAGATAAATTGGAGGAGCTGGAATATAATTATTTCTCTTTTTTTCTAGCCTTTCCCTGGGGGATTATTTTAATTAGCGCTCAAGAGGATGTGTGCAGGTGAAATGATGAGGAGGAAATAAAATATAAAATGAGAGACGCGAACCTTGGAGTGAAACAATATGTTTACCAGCTGTGTTTCTATTTTTGTAATCTACACAGTGTCAAGTCAAATGTCAAAGGTGGATAGATTCTGAGGTATTGATTTTTTTTCTGCACTTGAGCCATAACTTTCCAGTATTGATGATCTTTTCATTTTTACTCTGCATTGTGACGCATGTTGTAAAGTTTGTTTCAATATTAGCTCTGTAAATTCTTTATCATTTTTCTGACACTTACAGATGATGATGGTTGACGTATCACTGCGATAATGGTTCACAAATACATGTGAGGTATTAGTGGCACTATAAATAGCCACAGCCGTGCGTGACGACAGCTACTTCACTAAAACTCGAATTGCTCATTGCCGCTCTTCTCCCTGACAGGTCTAATAAGTGGTAGAGCGGGCACACGTAATGTATTGATATGCAAACAGATGTTTAAGGCAGTCTCTGCATCCATTTATGTCAAACTTTGGGAATGGTAATGACTGAGATTTATAAAAACAGAAGCATTACGCACACGCAGCTTTATAAATCTGACAAAAATAATGTGTGTACAGATTTCTGTCTGTGCATACACACTCAGACGTGAATTTGTAGAGTTTTATGGATCTCACACAACAAATTATTCAAATCACTGTAAAGAAAAAAACTCTTTTTGAACTGGTTAGTAGCTGGAAATACATTGATAAACTGGTCAAAAGCGCAGATACAGGGATCACAAGAAGACACTGCTTCACATGATTCAATCATGGACATGAATCAACAGCCAGCGCCAATAAATGGTATCAAATCTGCTGCCATCGTACAGCTGACAAGACTTGCAGAAAATGGCTCAGCACAACAGCTATCATCATTATGTTAAAAGCTGATATTTTGGCTGGGTGGGGGTCTGATTTAGGATCTGGTCATATCAGGGGAAAAAAACACTTTTGACAAAATGCCCCTTTATGTGGAGGGAGAGAGAGAGCCTTGCACTGTAGGGACTGGGATCTTGTGCAGGATGCAGGATGCTGGAGCTCCACAGGTCAGAAGAACAATGGGTTTAAAACCAAGTGATTTGAAACCAAAAAGTGAGGCACAGCTGTATCATAACTATATGTTTAATAAAAAAAAAGGTCAAAAAAACGGAGAAAGAAAGTGTTGGCCTCATAGCTCAACAATCAATCAGTCAGCATTTTGTTAATGGAGTAGTTGGAGGACAGAGAGGGCAGAGGAGGGTGGGTGTGTGTGTGGGGGAGGGGGGTGCCATGGCATAGGAAAATATAGAAAATGGAAAAATATTATCTCCCTGAACTGAGCAGGATTATTATCTCCAGCTCCACAATGACTTTGACTCCAGTCAAAATGGCTCTCATTTTTAAATTACAAAGTAACAATGGCCTATACAAGCTTTCCATTTGTGCCGCTGCGTCCCCCTTTTTTAATGCAATAATGATACAGTCCACTCCTTCTCTTCTAATAAATTTCCTCATTGGGAGTGTGCTTGTACTGAAACTTGTTGCTCTAACGTGTTTCTGCAGCAGCACAAAACCATAACCGTATATACCACATTGATTTTTACAACAGTTCACACTTTATCCAAGTCATCTTGTTGTATGAAATTACAGCAAATCAACAGGAGGAAGAGGAGGAAAACAAAAGCTTCACGGCTGCACGGTGCTGCAGCCAGCGTGGAAAATCGTATCGTCAGCGGCTGACTGAATGAGTGGGTCTGGCTGAAGCGAAATGCCTTGATGGGCTGATACTAGTTTATCTTGATTTAGCTGTCATTCCTCCAAATGAGCAGCTAAATCAATTGTGACAAGGGGCCGTCATTGTACTCTGTCACTGGAAGGTTTATAGGCTTATAAAACCATCAGAACAAGATGAGATGAGGCATGAAATTTCATGACACAAACCTGTTTTCCCTTTACCCTCTCCTTGTTTTAAGAAATCGCCATGGGTTCAAATTAAAAGAAATGTACTGGAGGATTGACTACCATAAAAGAGAGCATATTATCAGGTCAGTCGCTCCACTCTTTTAAATGTGTGGGCAAACCGAAGTGATGAAACACAATAAACGGGGTAACTAATTTTCAGCCGTGCAGTGATGAAACTCAGTGTAAAGAAAATCAGTGAGTGGTCCCATAAAATAAAACCACTCACACTGGATTTCAAGGACGGAAACTGAAAATCTCCTCCTAGTCCGTACAAAGACAGAAATAAAACACAACTCAAGCAAAGAAAATACACTGCTACAGATGAAATTTCAAGTCTAAATTAACAAAAAAAACCCATATTCATTAGGTTTTACTAAGTTTTCTGTCACCAAAGAAACAAATCTTACCATCTGAACTTTGTCGTACAGGTGTAAGGTCGCAAAAGGAAGTCTTATCCATATGTTTTGGGACTGTGTAAATTTGAAACAATTTTGGGATCATATTCTAGATGCACTCAAGGCATCACATGGATTGAGATTCCTCACTCACTAAGATTGATTTTGCTAGGGGATTTATCTGTTTTACCCACAAACAAGATAAGGAAAACACGTTTTATTAGGCTATCCCTAATTGCTGGAAATAAATGTATTGCCATACTGTGGAAAAGTGAAAACCCACCCACTGTCTCAATGTGGCTTAAGAAAGTTGCATCATATATTATTAGTGTGACTGCTGAAGCAGTCACACTATTGTTCTTCTGTTTGGCCATTTTCTTCCGCCTTTTTACGGTCTTCTTCTAGTCCTTCATACTTTGTGCTATTTCAACAATTCATATATCAAAACGTGCAGCTTTTTTTGAACTTTATCGGCATTACTTTTCTCTTTTTAACTATTTATACTTTTTCAAATATTTAACTTTTTCACAAAAAATCTCACATTCATCAAAGTCTCAACCTCTCTTCTTCACAACTCCACTGTAGTGTAGGGGTTAGGGTGGATGTTTGCCAACCCTAAGGTCACTGGTTCGAATCCAAGGGAAGAACTCTTGTTATGTTATGTTGAATTCTGCTCTCCTCCCCCGCCTTCAATTGGTTACAGGTGTTTGTTATCTCCTTGATTACTCATACCAGTTTGCAGCACATCATCACATTACAATGAATGACAACAGTTTTGAAAGCAGTGTGCTCTCTGTAGCCGAGTGGCAGAGTAAAGGTTTAGTGATCATATGGTCATGGGTTCGATTCCTGCCTCAGTCTTTTCACTTCATTGCTTGACTTTTGATTCCAATTATTCAGCTGTCATTGGACAGTCTTTGATTCCTCATAGTATAAAGCTCATTGTAACTCAGGTTCTCTGTGGCCATATGGTTAGTGCTCAGCCTGAAATTCACAGACATTTTCATTCTAAGTCATTCAAGCTTGACTCTCAAGCTTTCTTGATGTTGACAGTGTGCAGATCATTAACAGACAACAGTCTCTGCAACTGTGTGTGCACTGTGGCCTAGAGGCAGAGTGGAAGTCTAATGACCATGAGGATGTGGGTTCGATTCTGACCTTGGTCAAACATTTGTATGGTGATCACAGCTTGCACTATTTGCTAATTCTGCAACAGCGTTCAGTTGCTATCAGCAGTCACACCATTTCCATTCTTGGAAATGCTTTTTCTAGTTTTTCATTATTAGTGTGACTGCTGAAGCAGTCACACTATTGTTCTTCTGTTTGGCCATTTTCTTCCGCCTTTTTACGGTCTTCTTCTAGTCCTTCATACTTTGTGCTATTTCAACAATTCATATATCAAAACGTGCAGCTTTTTTTGAACTTTATCGGCATTACTTTTCTCTTTTTAACTATTTATACTTTTTCAAATATTTAACTTTTTCACAAAAAATCTCACATTCATCAAATTCTCAACCTCTCTTCTTCACAACTCCACTGTAGTGTAGGGGTTAGGGTGGATGCTTGCCAACCCTAAGGTCACTGGTTCGAATCCAAGGGAAGAACTCTTGTTATGTTATGTTGAATTCTGCTCTCCTCCCCCGCCTTCAATTGGTTACAGGTGTTTGTTATCTCCTTGATTACTCATACCAGTTTGCAGCACATCATCACATTACAATGAATGACAACAGTCTTGAAAGCAGTGTGCTCTCTGTAGCCGAGTGGCAGAGTAAAGGTTTAGTGATCATATGGTTATGGGTTCGATTCCTGCCTCAGTCTTTTCACTTCATTACTTGACTTTTGATTCCAATTATTCAGCTGTCATTGGACAGTCTTTGATTCCTCATAGTATAAAGCTCATTGTAACTCAGGTTCTCTGTGGCCATATGGTTAGTGCTCAGCCTGAAATTCACAGACATTTTCATTCTAAGTCATTCAAGCTTGACTCTCAAGCTTTCTTGATGTTGACAGTGTGCAGATCATTAACAGACAACAGTCTCTGCAACTGTGTGTGCACTGTGGCCTAGAGGCAGAGTGGAAGTCTAAAGACCGTGAGGATGTGGGTTCGATTCTGACCTTGGTCAAACATTTGTATGGTGATCACAGCTTGCACTATTTGCTAATTCTGCAACAGCGTTCAGTTGCTGTCAGCAGTCACACCATTTCCATTCTTGGAAATGCTTTTTCTAGTTATTA
>NW_028219987.1:0-1548 GCF_045865225.1 Trachurus japonicus | reverse complement strand
AGTCACATTAAAGAATATGTGGTAAAAAAGAAAAAGAAAAAAAAAAGCTATGACAGTTATCATGATAAACTTCCTGTGCATTAACTCATTGAGTGCCAACCACGTAATTTCTCATTTTTCGTTCCCATGCGTTGAGTGCCAAAAATGAGATTTCTCTTTTTTGCTTTTTTTTTAAATTATGAAACTAGACACTTTAATACACCTTGTGTGTAAATTTGGGGACTCTACGACGAGCAGAACTGAAATAGATGACGATCAAAAACTCATGACAGCTCATGATCTGAAATTCTTTTTCATCACTCGGCTTTTGCAAACGGAGTTCTGCATGTGGATGCAGCAGCTGCTCTGCTCTCACCCGCGAGGCTCCAGCAGCTCGGAGCCGAACAGGAAGCTCTCAGCCGACAGTCCCGCCCGGTCTTCATCTGGAGCAACACTGTGTCCTCCCCAAGGTCCTCCCGTGGTAATATCTGATGGTCTCTGGACCAAAGCAGGCCGCCGGCACCGACCCGTACCACAGAAGGACCGGGACCCACGGTGGGGCCGGTGTTCCCGACCTGCTGTGGCCGAGAGACCATCACATTTTTTTTTTATCAGTGCACAGTTGGATGTTGACTTCATCTGTGCAAACCTGGCTTTTAACTGTCATATTTAATCAGAAATAGACCGTCTAAAAAGACAAACACACCTGTGCATTTGTGATTACAGAATGGTCTGTCCATCTTCCAATTGATAGCTTTCAGTCACGTGACTTCCCAGGGACCTGGCGGTCAAAAGCAACATTCCAAAATGGCAGCGCAACGGACTCTCTATGGACAAACAACCGAGTAATTACTTAAATCATCTGCCAGCAGCCGAGAAAGAAAGATATAAAAACAACTTTGAAGTTTTGGGCACTTGTGACCCATATTCAACACCAGCTGCTGTATACAAGCTGTTTAAGATGACCAGTTGCCTGCCGAAGCTCGAGTTTGGCGATGTTTACATTTACCTGGTGGAGAATCCATCATCCTCCACCGCTTGCAACCAATATTTCCGGTGTTATGGCTCAACTGGTTTCTGATTAAAAGCCCCATTTTGTAGTTTTTTGATCTTAAAGGTGTACAGAAATGGCCGTTTGTCCTGTTTGTCGCGCCAAGTTGTCAGGAGCTGCAACACGAGTTTACCCGAGTAAGGAAAACGAATTTGATTGGTCGTTATCGAGCGGGCGGGATATTCAAAGCATGGTGCGAGACCGAGCTCCGTGTGTGTGTGTGCGTGTCTCAGATGTTTGAATGACGGATTACGGATCCAATATCAGTGGCTGGTGAATCGTGTACAGGCTGACGTATAATCCGTGCGCCTGCATTATCCAATGCGGATTTACTAATAGAATTTTGCACAAAGTTTGGCATACATCGTCTGAAATATTAGGTATTACATTAATTTTATGATCCAGAGTGGGCTTAAATTCAATTTTCTTTTCTGTACACCTTTAAAATAATGTTTCTAAACTCACTGAAGTGGTAGAAATGTACCTGTAACTTTCCTGTGCGGGAACACCGTCCGATA
>NW_028219986.1:0-17325 GCF_045865225.1 Trachurus japonicus | reverse complement strand
TAATAATCAGTGACGGCTGGTATCAATGGGCTAGTGGGGCTAAGCCCTCCCTGCATTACACAACAAAAGATGAGGAAAAAATATTATATATAGCCTATATTATATTCTTTAAATAACATACAAAAGATTGTTCTAAGTCTTAGTAAAATCGGAACTGGCAACAATATTAAATAGTTTCAAGAAAAACACAGGATATCTCTAAATGGGCTAATTTTAATCAGCCCGAGCTCACCCAGTCTGCTCTCATTCATTTTCCGACTGTGGATGATTGACAGGTGCCATGTCCCGCCCTCGCCATTGACCGACTGTTTGGGCTAATTTCATTCAGCCCACAGGCCGAGCGGTTCTGACCAATCAGCAGCGGGCTGACGTAGGGTCAATGATTGACAGGCATCATGTCCCGCCCCCTTGGTTAACTTGTCATTGGGGCTAATTTCATTTAGCCCAACACCGCTGTTTTCAGGGAACGCAGCCAAGATGGCGCTCTAATCACCCGCGTTTGGACGAGCTCCGCAAACCTAACTGTTTTTTAAAAGTGTAAAGTGCGAACAGACGAACTACCTTAATTGATAACGACTGTATCTTCACCCGGATACTTCTGGAGAATGTCGAAATCCAAAACGAAAACTTCTGAGAAAAGAAAAAGTGACGCTTTGAAGATGCTAGCGAGCACTGCTAACTATGCTAGCAAGCTTGCTACGCCCACGCCTCCCGCTCCTGACGGGCTAACTGGAGCCAAGAATACACTCAGTGGCCCTCATTTATTAAACTTGCGTACACCAAAAAAATGGGTGTACACCAAATTCACCGCAAGGATCGGCATTTATTAATCTGAGCGTGAGCGTACGGTACGCACAAATCTCACGCCAGCTCTGACCAGGTGTACGCACATTTGGAACCAGCGTAGAACATGCAGGAAGGAGTGCTGCTGTGTCAGAACGATTATTAAACCATAGTCTAATAACGCAGCGATGTGGACCACATGTTGTTGTTGTTTATATTGATAAAAAGATAAAAAGTAGCCAAAAAAAAAAAAAAGAAACGATAAAACCAAGTCCGTGTTGAAAATATAACTCGAGTTTTATTTTGGGCAACTGAGATGAATTAAAAACCACGACGTGACAGATGCTCGTTAATCAGCTGTGTAAACAGAAACAGTCAATGACAGACAGACCTGTTATTGTAGATCACACACACAAACTTCCAACATCTGCAGCACCAGAGCATGACCGGACGGCTCCTCAGTCTCCCTCTGCCGGACACCGGAGCCGGCGGGGGGGGGGGGGGGGGGCTCCGCTACCTGTCCAGGTGCAGCTGATCTCCGCGGCGGAGTGTTTTTCTTTTCTTTTTTTTCCCGTCACCGGGACCTGTCAGCGGGAGATCGAGCCGGTGTTTCACATCCCTCCATCAGCCGAACCATATAATCGGTGCTGATGGTCATAAAGTAGCGTTCGCAGCAGTAATATGCCTATGATTTCTCCTCAGTCACTTGTGTTTAGTAAACTGCAGGAGCATTTCATGAGATCGCTGGGTTTCCTGACGTGGTCGGTGACACGTGCGTCTGCAGCCTCCATCCACCGGGATGACGCTTATCAATCACAAAATCTATCAATCTATCAATGTCCAGATATTTAATGTTGCCGCCCTCTCCCTGTTCAACGCGGTAATGCCAGTAAAGTCCCTCTCCTTGGCCGTCTTCCGTGTCTCCATGTCGTAAAAGGGGCAGGGCGACGCCTCTAAAGCAGGAATATATCGGGGCGTGACATTTAAATGACGCTCGTTTTCAGTCGCCGGATTTATCACCACCACGCCGGTTCTACGCCGAAATCAGCAGCGTACACACTTTTAGTAAATCACACGTGACACTTGCCGTACACTGATATTTACACCAGAATCTACACCAGATCCTGCGCAAGTTTGATAAATGAGGGCCAGTGACACCATGCATGACTACTTCGATGCGAACAACGACCAAGTACAGGTATCACTCATGGAAGAAGAGTTTCCACCTCTACCCATTACACCGTCGAAGCCTCCTGCAGTTAAACAGAGAAGAGTTGAAGACACGGACACGGCTGCCATCCTGTCCCAGTTCTCCTCTCTCTCGCAACTGATAAACAACAGAGCGGACGCCCTGGAAAAGATGGTTAGTGGCAACTCAAGAGTGATTGCAGAGGTAAAAGAAGCGGTCAAAGAAAACGCTACACAGATTACAGGTCTCCAGGAAGCTTTTGAGTTTATTTCTGCTGACATTAAGACCGTGAAGCACAGAGTTGATCGCGTCGAGTCGAAGATTAAAGAACACGACGCAAGCCATGACACAAGAGAGAAGCGCTTAGCTCATCTGGAGAGCTATTCCCGCCGCTGGAACCTGAAACTCTATGGCTTGGAAGAGAAAGAAAAGCAAGACGTTCGAAAGGAAGTCATCCAGGTGTGCCAGGCTCTTCTACCAGAGGCCAAAGATAAACTACCAGACGTCGTTGACACGGTACATCGCCTTGGGCCCAGGAAGCCAACCAACAACCAACCCAGAGGCATCATAATGCAGTTCACCTCTCGCATTTCTCGAAGAAATCATCCTTCCTGAAGAACAACAACCTGAAGCTGGCTGAGGACTTGTCGGCAGAGGACAGACTCAAGAGGAACCAGCTGTGGCCCGCTGTGGAAAAGGCACGCAAAGAAAACAAGCTGGCTTTCTTCGTTGGTGGCCGTGCTTTTGTAAATGGAACTGAAATTTTCCCACCATAGAAATATGACTGGTGAGCCAATGAGATGTTATCAGTAAGGTTTACAATATGACCTTTCATTTCTTCTCTCTTCTCGAATAATGCCAGAGCCTGAGGGTTGTATGCTTTTTTTTTTAACAATGGGCATAAAATTTCAATGGCAAGGTAATCCTAGTAAAGAATAAAGTGCCTTCAAGTTAAAAGCTGCTATTTTTAGTTTACTTACAAATATTACTATTATTTTTAAGATACATTATAAAAGATGTTTCTAGATACAGTCTAATGCAGCTGTTTTTTAGTTGTTTACCTGCCTAAAAATGCAACTCAGCTCTTTTTTTTAAATTATTTTTTTAGAGAGGATATTTACTACAGTAAGCATATTTTATTGTCTCCTCAGTTTATTCCTCTACTTGAAACCACACCATAGGTTCGCAACTGTTTAAAAAAGGGTTTGCTCTTCTCATCTCCTGGTTAGTAAGTACACTCTTAAAGGGATAGTTCAACATTTTGGCAAATTGGCCCATTGCCATAATCGCTATAATCATAGCAGTAGGTTCATTACCTTTATTTGTCGGTGTAAGCTATTTTTAGAATGGAGGAGCGGAGCGGCAGGCTGCTCAGAGCTACGCTATGGAGGTTAAAGGAATTTCTTGGTTTCCCTCATCAAACTCATCAAATACAAAATCCCAAAACTCCAAAACGCTTTTGTGGACAAGTTGTGACCTGCACAATCACCACGCTATGAGATAATAATGGAATGTTACGAAACAGAGCCGTTTTCAAGGTAAATACAGGGTAAATGCAGAGTCTGCTTGCTGAAAAACTGTCCCTGAACGCAACACGCATCAGCGGTTTTGCATGAATTTACCTCTAAAACAGCTCCGTCTCGTAACGTTCCGTTATTATCTCATAGCGTGGTGATTGTGCAGCTCACAACTTGTCCACGACAGCCTTTTGGAGTTGTTGGGTTGTGCATTTGATGAGTTTGATGAGGAAAACCAAGAAATTCCCTTAGCCTCCATAGCATAGCCCTGAGCAGCCTGTTGCTCCGCTCCGCCGTTCTAAAAATAGCTTACACCAACAATTAAAGGTAACGAACCTACTGCTATGACTATAGCGATTATGGCAATGGGCCAATTTGCCAAAATGTTGAACTATCCCTTTAAGGACCGTAAATTTCCTTTACTTGGTCTAGCACTTAATTTTTCTTTATTGTAAACAGTATAACACTGACTTCTGTTTTATACAAGAATCCCACTCAACTGAGCAAGATCTTAATTTTTGGAGGTCACAGTGGGGGGGGGGATCTATGGATGTCCCATGGTTCAGAACGCTCAGCTGGTGTTTGCATTTTGAGAAACCGTTTTAATGGGAAAGTTTTATTTTCAGAATGTGACAAAGATGGTCACTTTATTTTCCTTGTTCTTGAGATTGCTAATCTATATTACATCTTAATTAATGTGTATGGGTTTAACTCGCAAGCAGAAAATATCACTTACATTGATACATTAGAAAATCGACTGCTCCACTGGCTTTCAAAATTTCCAAATTCTTCAATACTATTTGGTGGAGATTTCAATATTACACTGGATAATCAATTGGACAGGTGGCCACCAAGAAACGCTGACTCCTCCAATTCTCATTTGAAGAGGTTTATTGATAGATTTATTTTAACTGATGTTTGGAGAGACACACATGTATCACAGAAATCTTATACATGGTCCAATAAGTCAATGTCTAGCTTGTCACGTATCGATTACTGGCTGGTCTCTAAAGATCTGAAAAATGCCTTAACAGATATTCTGCCTTCGCCGTTATCTGATCATAAAACTATCAGTATAAATATTCCTTTATTGTCTTCCCCCTCCCCTGTTAAATCCTCATATTGGAAACTTAATAGCACCATTCTCAAATATAAAGATGTAACTACTGAAATTGAAAGATTGATTAGACACTATTGGAACAAAGCTCTGATTGAAAATGTATATAGCAATAATTGGGAATTAATGAAATATGAGACTGCTAAATATCTCAGGAAATACAGTGGAGACTTGGCAAAAGCACGAAAAGCAGAAGAAAATGATACAATACTTAAGATTAGTTCTTTATTATCCAAACCACTAGAGGCTCTTAGTGAGTCAGAAAAGATTGAGCTCACTGAGCAACAACATAGGTTGGATGAAATTTACAAGCGAAAAGCTGAGGGAGCATTTGTTAGATCACGTAGAAAGTGGCTTGAAGAAGGGGAGCAGAACTCTGCCTACTTCTTTAGATTAGAAAAACACCAAGCTAAAAACAATACTATACAGCAATTGAAAATAAATGGTTTGATTACTGAAGATCAACAAAGAATAGCTAATTATTGTGCTGAATTTTACGGTAATCTCTATACCTCCAAGTACTGCCATCAATATAGCTCTGACTTCTTCGATTCTATTCCTAATATTAATCAACTGAGTGAAGCAGATAGTTTTTCTTGCGACCGACCTATTGTTTTGAATGAAATCATCGATGCTATAAATCATTTAAAGATTAATAAATCACCTGGAATAGATGGTTTTACAGCCGAATTTTATAAGCAGTTCTGTGAAAATTTAGCCCCATTCCTAAAAGAAGTATATGCAGAAAGTATAGACAGAGGTTCACTCCCCCCTACACTATGTCAAGGTCTTATCACCCTCATCCCTAAACCTAAGAAAGATCACCTCGTATTAGATAATTGGCGCCCAATATCATTATTAAATAATGATTACAAAATTTTTGCACTTGTACTAGCTAACAGGCTGAAATCTACACTAGATACCATAATAGATGAGTGTCAATCAGGATTCATGCAAAACAGACATATCTCTAATAATGTAAGGTTAGTTTTAGATGTATTGGACAGAGGTGGGAGAAAGTCCCTATGTTGCAAGTCCAAGTAGAGTCTCAAGTCTTTGCTCTCAAGTCCCAAGTCAAGTCCAAGTCCTAAGATTTTTGTTTCGAGTCCCAACCAAGTCCTACGATTTTTTTTCAAGTCCCAACCAAGTCCTACGATTTTTTTTCAAGTCCCAAACAAGTCCTAAGATTTTTTTCAAGTCCCAACCAAGTCCTAAGATTTTTGTTTCGAGTCCCAAACAAATCGATTATAATTAATGATAAGTAAAGATCATGACCACGCCTCAATTGTTTATATTTTATTGTTTATGTTCTGCCACTTATTCATCTATTTATTTTTATTAATATTCTATTGTGATATGCTTTGTCAATATAAGCACTACCTTCTCTTGCCAATAAAGCTATTTAAAATTGACGTACAGTAACACGCCAGAAATCTTGAGTGATCAAACGTGATCTGACATAGGCTACTCTGTTGATGGTAGCCATGGTGCATGAATGTATTATATAGATCCATGCCATGGAGCCGTTAGCCACACTGCTTTTTTATGCTACGTGTGCTGCACTCAGCTGCTTCTTTATTGGTTACATTCAATTTCACGTCACATTCCGCAGAGCCGGTGACTCGAGATTGTCGGCTTCCCCCACACACAAGCCGACTTTTGATCCAAACGGTCACGATTGTTGCGACCAACAATCGTACTGGACATGTTCAATATTTACGATTGTCGCCGCCGACCATTTTATGAGCCGATCGTTGAGAGAATTTAAATCTTAACACACCACACACCACAGGAGAATCTCATAAAATACTCTTAAGAGCCAAGATAATCGGGCGATTTTTGTCTTTGGTCCGAAGGGGGAAAATCGGGGCAAAACCAGCCAGATTATTATTTTTTTTATATTTATTTATTTGGTTCATTTCGGGCATGTCAATTAGTCATCATCATCACACATCATCTCAATCCAATTAATACAATACACATGACCGAAAGGGAAAGCGGGAGAAGCAAAAGCTTATCTAGTCCCGCCCCCAATACTCACATATTCATTTTTTCTGCATGTTACATTTTTGACATAACATTCTTCCAGTATTTTCAAAATTTAACAATTTGACATAACATTTTTTTTTTTTTTTTTTTTTTTTTAACATGACATTTCTCACTTTTTTCTTTTTTTTTTTCAACATTTGACATTTTAAGATAGATTAGATTAAGATTAAAGATATTATCTTTATGTGTGTGGTAGGCTTTAGTGTGTTGGCATTAATTATAGCCTACACAGCCAAGACTGATAAGGAGTGGGTTCCATAGAACGTCTCTAGCTGGCTGCTACAGTATAACATTGATGTGACACTTTTTAAAATATTTTAATATTTGTGCTAGCTGCTTGTGACTTGACTTGAATTCAAGTCAAGAGGGTTAAGTCCAAGTAGAGTCTCAAGTCTTTGCTCTCAAGTCCAAGTAGAGTCTCAAGTCTTTGGCATCAAGTCCCAAGCGAGTCCAAGTCTTTTTTTGATTTGATCAAGCAAGTCTTAAGTCATCAAAATCGGGACTCGAGTCCAAGTCAAGTCTCAAGTCTCAAGTCCAAGTCCACACCTCTGGTATTGGATTACTCAGATCTTATTCAAGACGACAGTTATATTCTTTTCCTAGACTTTTATAAAGCCTTTGATTCCTTAGAGCATGATTTTATGATGGTAACTCTAAATAAATTCGGTTTTGGCAATTTCTTTTGTAAAGCAGTAAAAACATTATATACAAATGGAAATAGTTCTATTAAATTAAGTCAAGGTACCTCTCCAAGATTTCCCTTAAATCGTGGCGTTCGTCAAGGGTGCCCTCTGTCTGTATACCTCTTTCTTCTAGCTGTACAACTACTTAATCTACAGATCAAAGCCTGCCCTCTAAAAGGTATTACTATTGCCAATAGGGAAATAATCATCAATCAGCTGGTAGATGATACAGCTTTATTTCTTAAGGATGCCTCTCAAGTATCAGTCGCAGTCAAAACTATCCAGTCCTTCTCTAAAGCATCTGGGCTTTATCTTAATCTTAACAAATGTGAACTGTTACCAGTAAATAATGGTACAGTGTCCTCAATTTTTCACATTCCTGTGAGAGACTCTGTTACATATCTTGGTGTTCAAATTGTTAAAGATAGGAAGCTCAGAGGCACTTCAAATTTGGTTCCAATTATTGAAAAAACACAAAAAGTCCTCAACCACTGGCTACAAAGAGACTTATCTCTGAGGGGCAGGGTTCTGCTCACTAAGGCAGAAGGAATTTCACGGCTCACCTATGCTGCTCAATCATTGTATGTTAATAATTCCATATGTAAATCTATCGATAGGATGCTCAGCAACTTCTTATGGAAAAACAAAACACACTACATGCGAAAATCTGTTGTTTTAAATGAATATGACAAAGGTGGACTAAATTTTATAGACTTCAGCTCTCTTAATAATACATTTAAGATAAACTGGATTAAACAATATCTAAAAAATCCAACCTCTATCTGGAACTTTATCTCTCATCATGTCTTTTCCCATTTGGGTGGCCTTAAGTTCATTCTGCTTTGTAATTATAATATTCAAAAAATCCCACTTAAACTGTCCAACTTTCATCAGCAGGTACTTTTAGCATGGGCGCTGATTTACAAACATAATTTTTTCCCCACATAAATGCTATATTTGGAATAACTGTAATATCTTGTACAAGAATAAGTCACTATTTTATGATAAATGGTTCAACAATGGGATTCTTTTAGTGAGTCAATTGTTTAATTGTAGGGGATTTTTGTACAGTTACTCTGAATTTCTCGCCCGTTATAATTTACCTGTAACTCCAAAAGAATTTGCTGTAATCTTTGATGCAATCCCATCTGGTCTGTGTATATTATTTAAGAATGCTGACCACTCTCCACCCTTGTCGTTGTCACCTTCTGATCCATTAGAAACCCCATTAGGTAAATTTTGCTTTTCTTTTAATAAACGTATGAATTCCAAGGTAAGAGCCCTGTTTCAGGGGGATTTGGTTTCTGCTCCTGCAGCAACATTTTACTGGAGCAATTTTGTTAGTAATATTAACTGGAAAAAAGTTTGGTCGTTACCACAAAAGTTTCTTCTAACTAATAAGGTAAAGGAAGTTTCATTTAAACTGATACATAGATTCTATCCAGTCAAGCATTTCTTACAAAAATTGAAGAATGATATTGATGTAAAATGCTCCTTCTGTGAAGCTCTTCCTGAAACATGTTCTCATTTATTTTGGTACTGTGAATTTACTCATGATCTGTGGAATGAGATTAATAGATTTATACAGGGGTAGACAATAAGGCAAATTTGCCACTGGCCCTCTGGGCCAGTGGCTTTTGAAGATCACTGGCCCCACCATTGTGACCACTGGCCCAGGAATCGACCCCCTTGGCCCTTGTAGAGTGGAGAACTCCTCAAATAAACAAGAAAAAAACAAACTCACGACTCACATCTCCTGCCTACATACATCATAAATAAAAACTAGCTACTATAATTTCTGTAAAGCAAGTTATCATTAGAATATTAAAATAATATTATTTTACATAGAGTCTATGCTGTATCATAATAATTCCAAGTTATTAACTCGTTGAGTGCCACAAACATAATTTTCCTCTTTTTTTTCTTTCTTTTTTGTAAATTTAAATTATGAAAATAGACACTAACACACCATATGTGTGAATTTGGAACTCTACGACCAACAGAACTGAAATAGATGACGATCAAAAACTCATGACAACTCACGATCAGGAAGTTTTATCATAACTCGCTTTTTGCAAGCTGTTATAAATAAATTGGGATATCAAGATAAGTAATAAAGGGGTAGGGTATTAGTTTTTTATTCTACCTACTCCTTTTAGGACACTGTTCTTTGTTTGTATTCAGCTTTTTGTTTTTATTTTTATTATATTCGAAATAGGCTACATTCATTCATTCATTCAGCAACACTGTGTTAATTTTAATTTTTTAAATGTTCTTGACCAACACAATATTTGGTACATAGCTATAGATGAAATGATCTTTCCTGCCACTATGGTGATAAACTGTATTTAACTGTAGCCTACCTATGAAAACAATAAAACTCAGTAACCAAGCATGTTGTCCCTGTGTGATGTACAGGGGACACGTCAGGACAGTCTGAGGACAGAGAGCTCTGAGGTTGAAGTCCTATGAAAATGAAATGCACCTGTGACTGTGACAGGTCTGTAGCGTCTTGACCACATGTCAGCCGCAGCAGAGGAAACTCCGCTGTTCTCCGCTTCATCGCAACGAGTGGTTTTTTTGTTGTTGTTTTTAAATGAAGCTCCGATAGCGGCTGGATGAAATACAGGAGGATACCAGCGCGGATCTGGTGTTTATCAAAGCGTCACTGTGCTGAAGCACCGGTTCTGTTTGAGCTGAGTTCATGAAGTTAGAGGCTAGCCTACTTTCAGACGACTACCGGTCTGACCTGCTTCGGCCGAGAGCCCATCACATAGCGCGGCAAGAGGCTGTGAACGACACGGGGCTTCTGTTATTGTTTTGCGGCACTCATGAGTTAATAATAGGCTAATAAAAAATAATAGCTAATTGTTCATACAACTTTTCTGTAACTTACTTGTCTGCATACGTGGGCATTGACCGGCATAGTTCACAATAGACTTCATTTTTTTCCTCATCATATCCAAGCCAATTCCTGCGGTCGCGCCACTGAGGCTGGAACTTTCTTGCCCTTTTCTTTTGTTCATAATCCCTCTCACTCTCTTTCAACTCCTCCGGTGTCTTTCTCTTCTTTTCTTTTTGTTTTTTGCCCGGCGTTTGGCCGGGTGCTGGCGGGTTTAGAAACATTATTGATGTCGGGAACAGTGAGAAACTCCCTGTCAACAGTCTGCAGCACTTTGCGAGCGGAGCGGCACCTGTACGCGGGAAAGTGCGAGCTGTGCAGGTGGTGTGTTTACGTCCCAGGGACAGCTGGCTGTCTTTGATCGACGGAGTCACACACACACTCGTGTTCGCGGTAATAACCGAGACAGTTTCACAGATATCATTGCAAAAGACAACACCATGTGAATTTTTTGTTGTTTTTATTAACCAAAAATGGTTCGTTCTGGTGGCCCTGGCGGTTTTGAAAGTACGTCCGGGCCACCGGGCCATTTATATTGTCGACCCCTGATTTATAGCTGCCTGTATTTTCCCAGACCTTGTCTTATACTATAAAAATGTTTTATTTGGTTGTTATGAACACAGCTGTAAAAATGAGGATGCTTTTTTTCTTATTGATCTGATTTTACTGTTAGCTAAATTTCACATTCACAAATGTAAATTCACAAGCAAAAAACCTAACTTCACTGTGTTTATGAAAGAAATGGAACAGTATATTTCAACAATTTCCCCCTCACAGAACAAAAAAGCGATCAAAACTCTGAGTGTATGCTGTTCTTTTAAGGTATTTACGTAATCTGATAACTTATTCTCGCACCTCTTTATTTTATTACTATTTATTTACTTTTATTGCTGCTAATATTATTTGTATTTTTCTCTCTCTCTCCTTTTTTTCTTTTTTTTCCTTCACCTCTCATCTCTTTGTTAATGTTTTGTTCTCTCGGTGTTGTGTTGATGTTTACACCAGCAACAACGTATTGTATGGTATTTGCATTTGTATGTGCTGGTCACTTTCAATAAAGTTTTTTGGAAAAAAAAAAAAAAAAAAATGGAGAATTAAAAAAAAAAAAAAAAAAAACACCGCTGTTTTCAGACCAATGACAGGAACCGGAGGAAAAGTAGTGATGTTGTGGGAGGGAGAAGACAAAACAGCGGCGCTAGGCGCTAGCATCACAGGTAGCAGCATACTTTACTGCTCTAAATTATCTTTGCTAACATGAACGAAGTGGAGAATCTAGTTTCTAAACTCACCGGGAGCACCAGACTTAAATGACATGGCGATAACAGACCAGAAAGGCCGTCGATATGAGCTGCATATATCGTCTTTTTTATTTATTTATTTATTTTTTAATTGAGCAATATCGTCGGGTGTGTGTGCGTGCGTGCGCGTGTGTGTGTAAGTGTTTGTGTGTGTGTGTGTGTGTGTGTGCGTGCGTGCGTGCGTACGTGTCTGTGTGTGTGTGTGTGTGTGTGCGCGCGCGCGTGCGTGAGAGAGGGAGAGAGAGAGAGAAAGACTGTGTGTGTATCATAGACTGTGGTGTGTGTATGTGTGAGATAACCAGGTGAAGTTTTTTTTTTTTTTTGGACTAGACCCTTACTTAATGCAGTGTGTAGGCCTAGTTAGTTGCTATACTTTTGTGAGATGGGATAACCCTAACTTTTAGCTGTGTTAACCATTTAATGGGTATAATTTATTTATTAGCCCACCCAACTAATTTGACCACCAGCCGCCACTGGTAATAATATTAGCGTTTTTGCTCAATAGCTTCTAGGTCATGTGACCTATTGACACCAACCCAGTGCAGGACCATAGTGCTACACATGCTCTGTGAGATAAGCCTCTGTTTTTTTTTATTTTAACACTCCTCATATATTTTTAAATTCTTGAGATTTCATAATGTAAATAATGTAAATATCAGCGTTTTTGCTCAATAGCTTCCAGGTCATGTGACCTATTGACACCAAACCAGTGCAGGACCATAGTGCTACACATGCTCTGTGAGATATCCGAGTTTGGAGAAATTTGAAGAAATATACATTTTTGGGAAAAAAAAAAAAAAAAAACGACAATTTTTCGGTTCAAAATTTTTCAAAATCGCCTGTGTGGTTTTTGGTAATTTTCTCCAAAACCACTGGCCTGATTTCAACCAAACCTTCTGCGTTGGACTCCCCTTGGACCTCCAGATGATAAAAAATCTTTCTGAGATTGTCCACAGCCAAACGGAGAGATGTACGAAGGAGAAGACTCTTCAGACACGTGGGAATACTGATGGATCAGATTCAGGTATGTAGAATAGACTGCAAATACGTATTGTTGTAGGCTAACATTAGCTTGCCTAGCCAGAAATTCTCTGGCCTATCCGACCACTTAACCTTAACATTAGTTCAATGCGGACATTTATTGATTACATTATTGATTTGTGTTTATTGTGTGATGATCTGTGTGCAGATTTATGCTGCGTTCGATTGCACTCAGAACTTGGAAAGATCCGGGTTGGAAATTCCGACTTCCGAGGTAAATGTGTTTTATTGCGCAACCTCGGAAAACATGGACGGCCACAGTAAGCTGATGTCTTTCGAGCATCAAAAAGTACTGCTGGTGTAGCCCTGTCTAGATTAAAATCACTTAAAGAAATAAAAAGTAATAAATAAGTTCTGTTCATAAGTTAATTTCATTATAATGCATTTATTTGTCATTAAGAAAAAAAGCCATGTAAGTTCATATTTCATACAAAAGGTTAAAAATAACAATGGTTGATGATATTATATGTGAGAATGACATGTTAATAATTTATTTTGTTTACTACAGTGTATAGGCATCTGATGTTTGTCATTATCCTTATTCTACCTGTCAGTCTGCTAGGTTTCCATGGTTATGGGGAACTATCATCCAATCAAACAGGCTAAGGGGGTGGGATATCCGGGACACACGGGAAACAACAACTGAGAGACGGGACACACACGAGTTGGGAACGATACATGCATGCATGTAGCATGTGCTATAGTGCACAGTATTTCTTCAAGCAGAAGTAAGCGGAATATTTGTGTTAATATAAGTCTTAAATAGTTCTATCTTCTGATGGGAATTGGTCCGAAACACAGGTCTGTCAGTCACTCTGCTCTGCTGTAAGCCGAGGAGAAAACTTTCCTTGTATCCTGCAACCTTTATCCAATGAGGAGAGAGAACGGCATAAAGGGGCGGTCCTCTCTGTGTGTGCAGCCAAGGGATGCGCGTGAATGTGGTGACGTAGGGACGAGGGCGGGGACTGCTAACTCCATCGGCTGACAGGAAGTTAGCCAAAACCACCGGATCGCTTACTTCTGCTGTCATTTCCAGTGTTAAATACAGAGTTTACCAGCGGAACAGGGTCATACTAAGGTGTACTGAAGGTAAATGTTGTGTATTTGTTTGTGGTAGATACGGACTGTTTTACTACTGTTTGTGATCATGAATGCTAACATGCTAATAGTGATTCATTTGAATGTAGTAGCCTAACGTTACTCACTGTGTTTAATGTGTGTTACTATAGTATGCTATGTGAACTCGGAATGAGCTCACGGAAATGCACAGAGACTATGAATATGAGTGATTTAGAGCCGTTTGTGTATGCTCGTCAGAGATCCAGACCAGGACAACTATCTTGGACCTTTTTTTGTGTATCCTCGACGGCGAGCGGCGGCTAGTGGCAGTGTGTGTGAGCAGTCCCCGGGTTCTCCTTTCCTCTCTCCCTCTTCATTCATTCCCCACATTCATCCCCCTCATCCTCATTCCTGACAAGCAGCATACAAACTGACTGAAGACAGACTGTGAAGGTCATGGTTTATCATATCGGGTTGTGTCCAGCGTCTTCAGTGTGCCAAGGACAACTGTTCACCGTGTAATCCACAGAGTGGCGCGGCTGATCTGGCTTAACCTGAAGCTAGCCATCCATTTCCCAAAGCCAGAAGACCTTGACACAGTTGGCCAAGGATTTGGGCAGCTTTCAGGAGCCACTGTCCTGAACTGTGTTGTTGGTGCAATTGATGGTTGTCATTTCCATATAAAACCTCCCTCTCAGCACAGAATTGACAACCTGAATTACAAAGGTGTCTTTTCAATTAACATGCAGGCCATTTGTGATTCAAAGGGAAAGTTTCTGGGCATCTTTATCGGTTATTCAGGGTCAGTACACGATATGCGCATCATGAAGAACAGTACTTTTTACAAGACACAACAGTACCCTCCCACAAATTCCATAATTCTTGGTGACTATCCCTGTCTGGACAAACCCCCAAAAAGATTTTTTGACAATTTTTCGGTTAAAAACTTTTCTAAATTGCCTGTGTGGTTTTTGGTCATTTTCTCCAAAACCATTGGCCCAATTTCAACCAAACCTTCTGCGTTTTGTTTGTTTTTGTTTTGATTATTTAGATCCCCATTAGCTTTTGCCATGCAGCAGCTATTCTTCCTGGTGTCTTTTCATCATAATAAATGACATACAAACCATTAACACACAACACATACATAAAAACAAAAATACATACAGAAAACACATACTTAATACATACACATACAAAACAAAACATCCAAGACAAACACTTAAGTGCAACACGTGCTGCTTTATTTTGTATAAGTTGCAGTTTTCTGATGTTGGCTAGTGAGGTATTGGACCAAACAACTGTACAATAATCCATATGTGACAAAACCAGTGCTTGAATGACTTGTTTAGTAATTTGTGTTGTTAGATATTTAGAGCATCTCCTAATCATTGAAAGAATGTTTCCAATTTTGATTATTATCCTCTTAATATGCATGTCCCATGATAATGTACGATCTATGATGATTCCTAATAATTTTACCTCTTTCACGTGTTTAATTAATTGATTATTGATCATAACCAGCGCAGGAATTTCACGAGTTCCACCTGTCCGATTTGGCCTTGTGCCCTTGAAAAAAATATCTGCCCTAAGGCCACTGTGGCCTTGATGCCCCACCCGCACTGCCCCGGTTGATTTTGCGGTTTTCTCCTTTGCCTCTTTCCTATCAACACGTCTTTGAAGAAAGAACAATGCATATTTTGCTGACATTCTGGCAGCAAAATATGGCTCGTTTGATTCCAGCCTGGCATAAACCGCTCAGAAGGGCTATAACAACAGTTTGATGACCAATCTATCACCGGCCAACCAAGTGACTTCATCAAACACCCCCCACCCGCTGAACCAATCATGTGGCTGGAAAAGAGCCAAGCCACAACATGTCAGTACGTGCTAAGTGTTTGGGCTGCTACAGCCGTGCACGTCAGCAGAGGAACACCGCCGGTAAAAAATAGAAAAAATAAAAAGTTTTGCCTCGGAAGAAAATGTGAAGGAGTCAAGGAGAACTCGGATGGCCGTGAAAAGATACGTGGTGCATCATGTTTACATGATCCAATTGAAAATCTGAAGTAACGTTAAACTTTCACAATGGAGACGCCAAACAGAGAGCTGGAGCGGACCGACGTTCGGCCGCGTTCACTCAACAAACGGACGCGGTCACGGTGCGGCCGCTCTGCTGCTGCTCAGCCCAGATCCACTGTTGTGTCCACACCGACACAAACGCACCGCACTCGGGCGTAAAGTTCAACTGTGCCGACCTGAACACTGCCCAGACCCAGGCAAGCTACTATACTAACATCTGTTTTATTTATACATATGATACTGTTGTATGATGGTCATCATTACATCTGTCATTGACAGGAAAAAAAAAACACAAAGTAACCTCCTGATAACTTCAAATCTCACTTGTGGCAATAAGGGAATATTTAAGATTGACCAAAATAGTGATTTGAGTTATATCGTGATATAAATTGATGTCGACTGATATGAAAAAAATTTGAAAATTTTTGTTCCTTCAGCTAAATAAATTGTTGTATCATCGGCTCGGCATACATTGTTTTACGAGCTGTTTTTAATGCCAAGGGAAAATCATTGGTAAAAATTGAGTACAAAAGAGGTCCAAGGCAACTTCCTTGGGGTACCCCTGGTTAAAAAAAGTGTACTTTCAAGTATATTCGTATTCCCAATAGTATATTGAAAATGTACTTACACAAATTGTACTTTTTGTAAATATAGAAAAAGTAGCCTACACTAATATCACACTTTCACGCTAACACTTTTAACACACTTTAAAATAATTATACTATATTACACTTTATAGAAATATACAAAAATATACTTATAGTGAAATTTATGTGTAATTTCTGAAGTGTACTTATATGAAATTTGTTTTCACACATACTTTTGATGCTAAAATTGTCACTGTAAAATACAATGATAGCATATTTTAAAAGTATACATTTTAATATCAACACTGTAATATTAAGTTTGAGCTTATTTTAAGTTACATTTGAGTCTAATTATGAAGTGAAAGCAGAAGTAAGCGATATTTTTGTGTTAAAGTCTTAAAGCAGAAGTAAGTGGTCTGTCGTTTTCGCTAATGCTGCGTTCCAGGTAGGCTTTTGAAATCGTAAATTACAGCTTCAAGTCACAACTTACGACTTTGTAGCGTTCCAGGCAACCCACTCGTGTTTTTCCGACCTGTTTTACCGGTGAAAGTCACTATAACGGCCACTCGTAACTTCCGACCGGTGAACTCGTACCAGATCGAACTGGTATGACTTCACGTCGGAAAAATACGAGTTTCCTTGAACGCACCATAACAGTCCTCGTCCCTACGTCGCCACATTCACGGCGTTCCTTGGCTGCACACACAGCCCTGCATGCCGTTCTCTCTCCTCATTGGATAAAAACTGTAGGATACGATAAATGTTTTCTCCTCGGCTCAGAGCAGAGCAGAGTGACTGACAGACCCGTGTTTCGGTCCAAACACTCTATGTAAGTGATTGCTGTCGGAAGATATAACTATTTAAGACTTATATTAACACAAATATATCACTTACTTCTGCTTTAAATAGTTATATCTTCCAACAGCAATCACTTAGAGTGTTTGGACCCAAACACGGGTCTGTCAGTCACTCTGCTCTGCTCTGAGCCGAGGAGAAAACTTTTCTCGTATGAAAGTGATTAAAA